>NC_056626.2:180780972-181038715 GCF_002870075.4 Lactuca sativa | reverse complement strand
ACACGTATTATATAAAAAAATTATTTAAACACGTTTTTATAAAATGTATACAAACATGATTTCATAAAATATATACAAACACGTGTTATATAAAAAATTATTCAAACATGTTTTTATAAAAAAAAAAACAAACACGATTTTGTAAAAAAAAAATATAGATACACACCTATATATATATATATATATATATATATATATATATATATATATATATATAAAGGTGATAGGTGTTTGTATACAGCTTTTTGTAAAATAAGTTTTTGTATACATTTTTTTATAAAAACGAATTTGTATATATTTATATACTTAATAAATATATATTTTTATAACTAGATATTTCATATACAAAAAACTTTTTATATAGAAAATATAAGATTTTAATGTGAAAATACGTTTTTTTGTATTAATATGATTTTATAAAGAAAAAACATATTAGAAAAAAAAATTTGAGAAAAAAAGTTGTAAAAAAAACTAAAGTTGGGATGAATTTATAATAAAATTCTAAGATTTTGGCAAAAAAAGGTAATGCTTGGACCAAATTTGTAACAAAATTTAAAATCTGGCCCAAAAGTATAAATTTTGGACCAAATTTGTAAAAAAATTGAAATCTGGGCCAAAAATGTAATTTTTGAAAGTTGAATGACCTGTTAAGGGTTAAATTGAATACGGTTACCGGTATTTGAGACTTAATTGAATAAAAAATAAATATAGGGACTAAATCGATTATAAGGCCAATATGTAAGGACTTTATTGCAGTTTTCCCTTAAATTTAATGTGTATAGTATTACATTGATTATAATGTAATAAATTTAATATGTATGTTATTGTACTAATTATAATATGAATATTAATATATATATATATATATATATATATATATATATATATATATTCTCTATTATACATGCAAATGTGATTATCCAAGGTTCTCATCCTAACTAACATACCATGGGGTACTTGTAATATAAAACTTAGTGAGATGAAATACCTTTTTTTTTCTTGTCGTTGATTCCTTGGATCTTCAAGAGCCTAGCACCAATAATATGGATGCCTCAAGTGGAATCACAAATCATCAGAACACATTGGAAAACTTGAGAGAATAGTAATCACCCTAGAAATGTTCGCTTGTACTTACTCATCAAATTACACACAACGATATGTTTTATAACAACCAAGTTACTGGTTGCGTTTACATATGTCAATGTGCAACTGACATGCAATTACAAATGACACGTCTCCATTTGAAGAATATAAGATATTATCGTCTCATGATCACTCGTGATAAAATCCATGAAGTGATTCAAATGAGCGTGGGTTTAATCAAATACTCGAATCTCATTCCAGGAGCACTCATGGATGTTGCAACAAATTTTGCTATGTCTAAACACTTTAGACATCTACAAGCCCAATTCATGACAATCTTGATTCATATATACTTCCAAAGTATGATTGACTGTGGAGAGTTTGAATAACCTAGTTATTCGGGAAGTCAAAACATGCAATGTGAAACACAAGAATAATCGAGTCCAATATGGTCTCAGAACTTACGAATATAACTAACACACCTTTTATTTATCACTATATTGATTACCCATTATTCATTGTATAATATTTCTAATAATTTGAACTGAAACAATAGTCATGCCATGCTCCAAGCATGCACACTATGTTTGTCCAAACAATAGTTATGCCATACTCCAAGTATGCACACTATGTTTGTCTATGATCGTTACTTTGTGAAATAGACCAATTGAACGTGATTCCAATGATGCTCATTTCACAATCCCAAATCCTTACCGCAAATATAAGAATACAAGATTCTATGTCATTTACTTAAATCTGTTAGATTCTAAACTTGCATTGATTCTCTTATAATGATTATGCATGAAAGTCACAAAAGACTTGGAAACAGGCATCTAAACTTGCATTGATTCTCTTATAATGATTATGCATGAAAGTCACAAAGACTTGGAAACAGGCATCTAAACTTGCATTGATTCTCTTATAATGATTATGCATGAAAGCCACAAAGACTTGGAAACAGGCATTTACAGAGTATTCCAATAGAGATCAATTCCAAGGAAATGAAGTCTCAAATTCAAAGTACATTCCTTTGAACATCCTTCTTGCATTAAGTTTTTCTAATCTTACACAGATTTAATGAATACCTTCCACTTATGGAAACATTTCCACATTCCCATTTTGACTATCACTTCTGAACAAGAGTTGCCTCTTTTCAGAATATGTCAATATGGTCCATTCAAAATTAACACTATACTTCCAATTGTTTATGGGCAACCAATCTTTGCTAAACCTCAGATTGTCCTCGACAATTGCTTAATCATTTTAGTCATATCCAGTTCTAGTCCATTTTCCCTCTTAATGCCATAGGCATTTGGAAAATTTAGAACGGATGAATATTATAGCACGTGTAATCGATCCTATACTCGAAGCATATGGGACACGATTCATGATGTCTCACACAAAGACATGATCCTAGACCAGCCTTTTGCTACAATATTTTTTATTTGCCATGTTTTCATAATTCAACTATGAAGAGGGATGCCGTAATCGTAATCGAATTTTGAGAACACAATATATATATATATATATATATATATATATATATATATATATATATATATATATATATATATATATAGAATTTCCTTATGTTGAACCATTCCAACATAAAATTCACATATATATCCTTGACTAAAGATGATTAAAATCTCAATCTAATCTTTTAGAATTAAAATGAAGTATAATTTCCTCTCCCTTAATTATAGCAAAACAAATTTTTCTCAATTGAAAGTTTTGTTTTCTTCAATTAACATTGCCAACTTGCAACACTCATCATAATAAATAATGCCCCCACTAGTATAATAATTACAAGCATAACAATTATGCTCCCAATAGCTTTGACATATACTCAGAAATCAACTGAACTTCTAGAAATCAATACTTTATTGACTTTCTTACCAAAGTTCATATTTCTGATACGAGATGCTTTGATAAAACTTTATCAAAATCATACACCTTTCCTTAGATAGCTCACATGTGTGTCTAAACAATTTTAGAATTATGAAAAGGGATTCCGTAATCATAGTCGCAATTGTTTAGACCTTTTTCCGTTTCTCACAAGTCCATGTTAGTGTGCCGGTTAACCACACACGCTCCACTAACGACTTTGAGAATGCAAATATCACAATTGCTATCTACTTAGTAAAAGCGTTTCCTCACCATAATTTTCATGAATCGAAGAGAAACCTTATGACACTTAGAATTCTATGGTGTATGTGTTCCTATCCATGTAAATTTTTCATAACCATAATCACAAGACAAGGTTAGTGACAAATCCATACTCATATGAACTGAACTTGTTTATTCTTAATTTCTTGCCACCTGGCAGCACAAGGGCCTACCATTGCTTCGAGGTTGTTATGCAACCAATTGAAAACTCTTAGAACTCATATGCAAAGCCAACTTTAAGTGGAATGGGCACAAAAACTAGAATATGTCAACACGATAGGTTATAAACCTTAAGTCGTGTGCAAGTGATAAACTACAGGTTTTATTCTTGATTAGTTCTTGAAACTGTTTTAGGATCTTTAAGACTCCCACTGTCTCTTGACATATAAGACTCTCTTGCCAAGAACCATTCCTTGAAACACAAATATTCAGGAGATAGTGCAGATTCTTTATCAAGACAAACACTTCACACAATTGTACTTAGTTGGTCTTTGTTTTATCCAAAACATCAACACTTACCAATTTCAAATGTACAAGAGTAGAAAACCTTTTACTCTACATTTGACAAGTGTTATAAACCTTCTTTAAGATATGTCACTCAAGTTACAATCTTGGAGTATGACTCTAAGAATTGTTTTGGGATGAAGTATGACTCATCTTATTGATTTAACCATTTCAACAATTCATGATTCCTCTACTTAGCCATAGGAATGCACTAAGATGTCCTTAGAGGATCAATTGTGATATGGTTTCTTAATCATTAAGATTGTAGCACCCGGTTCCTGGTACGTAAATGATATTTGAGTATTTCCTTTCTTTTAGCCTTGGACTCGGCGAGTCATAGGTCCGACTCGCCGAGTGGATGCGGGACCCGGGACACGTTTAAGTTGGCGACTCGGCGAGTCACAGCTGTTGAATGAAACCCTAAGTTTCAGGGGTTTGCACCCTATTTAAAGGACTTATCTGCCCCAGGCCAGCCCCCATTCTCTCCCCAGAGCTCCCCAACCCTCGTTTGTGCTTTTTCTTTGAAGATTGAAGTTTTGTTGTGTGATTTTGAAGGCTTTGAAAGAGGAAGGAAGTAGATCCAGAAGAAAGGAAGCCATCCAGGCCATTATTGTGTTCTTCCAGCAGTTCCTTTGAGGTATAACCCGTTTTCCCCATGATTCTATGCTTAGTACTTCATTTGGGCCTTTCTTGGTCAAATCCCCAAGTTTGTATGTGCATTATATGTCATAATAAGGCGTTTGGCCTTTGGATCTAGGCATGATTGAGCTCCAGGGGCTCAGATCTGTTAGCTTTTTGGCCCCATGTTGCTTGTTAGCCCTAGATCTACCCTTTTGAGACATTTTGAGCCCTAAAATCCATATTGATGAATATCCACACGTAAAGTTGGAAACTTTACGTGTGATTCGTATCCTAGAAGTCCAGATCTATGAATGGCTTGGATTGGAATCGAGCAAATCGGTATATTTTAGGAGTGCATGGCAACGACTCGGCGAGTCGTTCATGTGACTCGGCGAGTCTGTTCGCGAGTCTCCGAGTTTGTCCCCTTTTTCGTAGTGTCGAGTGAGCAGTGAGTCACGGGGTGTGGCTCAGTGAGTCGGAAGCTTAACTCATCTATGGAGGTACTCGACGAGTCAATGCCCTGACTCGGCGAGTTCAAGGCAATCTCCTTAGATCAAGAACAGACTCGACGAGTTGTTCATACAACTCGGCGAGTCTTAGCATGTGTGTTCATCGGATGAAGATGAACTCGACGAGTTGTTCATACAACTCGGCGAGTAGGACGAAGGACCTGAATATTGGTTAAGAAGGTGAACCCGTCGAGTCGTTTCCTAACTCGACGGGTAGGATCGGGATTCAGGGCAGTCGTTAGGATAAGGACTCGGCGAGTTGGGAAGCTAACTCGGCGAGTCGGGTCAACTGAAAGTTGACTCTGACTTTGACTTAGGGCATGGTCAGGGGTAAGATGGTCATTTTACCCAAAGGTCAGCGAGTAGTGTTTGATTGGGTATATTGTGGGAATTGCAGCCGGAGGATTTCCGGAGCAGCAGCAGCAGCAGTAGGCAGTCAGTTCCCGATCAGATCAGCAGCTACTTCGAGGTGAGTTACCTTCCAGTAGCGGTGGGTCTAAGGCCACAACGCCGACCCACCAGTAGGAGACGTATGGTAGATGATTGTCTTTGTGATATCATCTAGGTTTACTACTACCTGATATGTTGTATGCTAGCATGATACGTTGTATGTGATAGTAGCCGAGTTCGGTTGTTAGGACCGACGGGTAGTCAGACACCCCATATACGTCTGACAGTATATGTTGATATGTTTGCATGCTGGCTTGTTATGTTATATGCGATAGAGGTAGTATGAGGGGACCAGTCCCTGTGGTCGGTTGTTAGGACCGACGGGTAGTCAGCACCCCATAATGGCTTGACATGGGTAGTCAGCGCCCCAGAATGGCTTGACATGGGTAGTCAGCACCCCAGAATGGCTTGATACGGGTAGGGCGACACCCCAGAACGGCCGTACCGGGTAGTCAGGCACCCCAGAATAGCCTGGCAGTATGTATGTTACGTGTTTGTATGGTATGTGGTACGATGGGGGAACTCACTAAGCTTTGTGCTTACAGTTTTCAGTTTTGGTTTCAGGTACCTCCTCAGCTAGGGGAAAGGAGCCGGCGCGGTAGCAGCATGTCACACACACACTCTCCGATTTCCGCATTTACAAGCTTCACTGGGATTTGTACTCTGATATTTTGATTGAATGTATGAATTGGCTTTTAGACATGGTTCACTTGTGTATAATTTGATCAGACAATGTTTTTAGCTTTTAATATTTTCTAAAGTAATGTTTTTAAAATGAAATTTTTGGTCATGAAAATTGGGTCGTTACAAGTTGGTATCAGAGCCCTGGTTTGAGGGATTCGGACACGCCTTTGGGAGTGTCTGAACTCAAATCGAGGGATTAAAAGATTTTCTAAAAGAAAATGTTTTCTAAAATTTAGAAAAGAGTTTTGAGAGAGAACGAAGTGTGTGATGTGCGCGACCGGCCGAGCTCAAGTAAGTATCCCCAAAGTACCCATACAAGTTTATGTTATGCTTATCAGCTTTTGTAGAACAAGCATGCTAGAATAGGACTAAGGATCTAGGAGTGATGCCTTATGTGCCTGCTTTATGTGTTCCAGTTGTATGAGAACTTGCATGCTAATTGTTGAATAAACAGTAAGTAGGATAGCCTGCTTAGGTTATGCCTGGTAGTATGAGTTTAGCACTTTATGCTAGCTCAATTCCTGAGAGTAGATAGAGTTAATTGAGATTGTTAGCCTTATCTGAATGCTGCTTGCTTCGTGCTACGTGGGACTCTGAATAATGGGAGTTAGCCATTAGGCGAATACGTCACGTCACATGTGATCAGGGTTGAATAATCTTAGAGTGCCGGATTTGATCCTACTGCGCAGCTCTTGTTTGAGTCCAACCGTTGTAGGGATGAGTCAGGTACTCGAAGGATTATCTGAGCCTCGTCACATGTGATGGTATTCGGGTAATGGCTAATTGGCATTACAAGGAGGCCTGCAGCAGCTGAGGACTGGTTAGAGTGGAACTAGAGATTTCCCTAGGGCAAGCCTAGGATGAGTATAGCAGTAATCAGCAGTAGTGAAAGGGATCTGGTGGAGTCGAGGCATTCCTTGAAGAAGGTACGGATAGATGTGGAAGGTAGTATGGGCCCGTACTACTGAAAGCAGAGGATCCGTACCCGAATCAAGGATGGCCAAGATAAGACTAGGGAACTTGTAAGTAGATGTGATCCCTCAGGGAGTATTAGTATCACTAATGATTGTTGTGATGTATTGCAGAATGGTGGTACTTCGATCGAGGCCGGTAGATGGCGGTTCAGGAGAGGGGTCAGGTTCGGGATCAGGTTCCGAGCCGATTGATGAGGGACTACGCGAGTTCATCGCGTCAGAGATTACCAGAGGCATCCTTGAGTCGACCCCCATTCTCTTTGGGTCGATCAAGGAAGGGATCATGGAGTTGATGGAGGATCGCTTTCGGGCATTCAGGAGTGATATGGCATCTGGCCAGTCGGGATCTCGCACACTGTCCTTCAAGGACTTCAGGGGCAGTGGTGCGCCGGATTTCCATGGGGTGAAAGACCCCATTGCTGCCAGGCGATGGATTGCAGACATCGAGTCTGCCCAGTTGATTAGCTTCTGCCCCGAGGGGTCGAAGGTGAGGTATGCAGCAGGATGTTTACGGGACCGAGCCCGGGATTGGTGGGAGTCGGTGGGTGACTCGTTGGGAGCCTCAGCTATCGAGGCTATGACCTGGTCGGACTTTGTGACCAGGTTCAGGGCAGAGTTTGCGCCGGCTGTCGAGCTTCAACAGCTGGCCAGGGAGTTTTCTGGATATGAGACAGACGACGGAGACTGTGGCGGAGATCACCGCCAAGTTCCGGGAGAGGGCTTTGTTGGTGCCCCAGTACGCTGGTGACGAGGACATGAGGAGGACTCGTTATCATGATATGCTACGAGCTGACATCCGGGAGCATGTTAGCTTTTCGGCTTGCGCTACCCTGGACTCTATGATTGCCAGGGCGAGGGAGAGGGAGATAGATTTGGAGCACATCCGGAAACGGAAATTGGAGGAGGGACGGGCAGGAGGGGCTTCGGGGAAGAAGCCTAAGGGATCAGATGGTAGGCCGAAAGGCCAGTCAGGACCGAGCCGCTGCAGGAAATGCGGCAGGCCGCACGAGGGGGCGTGCAGGATGGGATCATCAGGCTGCTACAAGTGCGGCAAGTCCGGGCACATCAGCAGGGATTGCACTGCTCCGGCAGCAGTTATTCAGACATCAGAGTTGCTGTGTTTTCACTGCAACCAGAGGGGCCACAAGAAGGCCAATTGCCCCCAGTTGACAGTTTCAGCGCCGGTGAAGGCGCCAGCTCCAGCGACCCTGCGGATCACGGATGGCCGGCAGGGCAAGTCAGAGGCTCCAGTGGTGAGGAGCCGAGCATTTCAGCTGACTACCGAGGAGGCACGCGCCGCACCCGATGTGGTGACGGGTATGATTCTTTCCCTCTATCTTATTTTTATAATGTTATGTTATTGATATGTGCTCTGCATGTATGCGTATGCTTTAGGATCGTTCCATGTGAACGGCCTCCCAGTTCAGGTGTTATTTGATTCGGGTGCGTCCCGATCATTCGTTTCCTTTGCGCTTAGAAGGAAGTTTCATGAGTCATCAGGCGAGTTAGATTGCCCTTTGGAGGTGGAGATTGCTGATGATCGATCGGTGCGAGCATCGATGGTGTTCCGAGATTGTGTGCTGCGGTTGTTCGAGGAGCGTTACTTGGTAGACTTGGTTCCCATACCGTTGCGTGGGAACAAGGTGATTATTGGCATGGATTGGTTGAGCCCTAATGGGGCGGTGATAGATTGCGCACAGCAGCTGGTGCGGGTGAGGACCCCAAGCGGGGGAGAGTTAGTGATTCATGGTGAGAGACCCCAGTATGGACCCGCTGTATATTCAGCAGCGAGGGCTAGGCGCTACCTTCAGCAGGGATGCGTAGGTTATGTCGCGTATGTGATGGATACCCGGGAGACGGGTAAGGCGACAGTGAGCGAGGTTCCGGTGGTCCGAGACTTTGCAGACGTTTTCCCAGAGGAGCTTCCTGGGATACCTCCGGAGCGACAGGTGGAGTTCAGGATCGACCTTGTCCCTAGTGCGGCTCCGATAGCCAAGGCACCGTATCGGTTGGCTCCTCCCGAGATGCAGGAGCTGTCTACGCAGCTGCAGGAGCTGCTAGACAAGGGGTTCATTCGTCCGAGCAGTTCGCCATGGGGAGCCCCGATCCTGTTTGTGAAGAAGAAGGACGGGTCGCATCGGATGTGTATAGACTATCGGGAGTTGAACAAAGTAACGGTGAAGAACCGTTACCCGCTTCCAAGGATTGATGACCTCTTTGACCAGCTTCGGGGAGCATCTTGGTTCTCCAAGATAGATTTGCGTTCAGGTTATCATCAGATGAGGGTCAGGGAGGAGGATATGCAGAAGACCGCATTTCAGACGCGCTATGGCCATTATGAGTTCGTGGTGATGCCGTTTGGGCTCACCAATGCTCCTGCCGCGTTCATGGACCTCATGAACCGTGTGTGCAGACCGATGTTGGACCGGTCTGTGATAGTCTTTATCGATGATATCTTGGTTTATTCCAAGACTCGGGAGGAACATGAGGAGCATCTGAGAGAGGTGTTAGAGACCCTGAGGAAGGAGAGCTTGTATGCCAAGTTCTCCAAGTGTGAGTTTTGGTTGCGCGAGGTGCAATTTCTTGGACACCTCGTCAACCAGCACGGGATTCTGGTTGATCCGGCCAAGGTCGAGGCCGTGATGAGATGGGAGGTTCCGAAGTCTCCATCTGAGATTCGGAGTTTCCTGGGATTGGCAGGCTACTACCGGAGATTTATTCAGGATTTCTCCAAGATAGCCGTGCCCTTGACACGGCTGACGAAGAAAGCCGTGGTCTTTCGGTGGGGGCCCGAGCAGCAGGCTGCATTTGAGACATTGAGGCAGAGATTGTGCGAGGCGCCAATCCTAGCCCTGCCAGAGGGCGTGGAGGATTTTGTAGTTTATTGTGATGCGTCCATTTCTGGGTTGGGCGCGGTGCTGATGCAGAGGGGGCATGTCATTGCCTACGCTTCGAGGCAGCTCAAGCCTCACGGGGCGAACTACCCGACGCACGATTTGGAGTTGGGGGCGGTGGTCTTTGCCCTCAAGATTTGGCAGCATTACCTCTACGGGGTTCGATGTACCATCTACACGGACCACAAGAGTTTGAGGTACCTTATGGATCAGCCGAATCTGAACATGAGGCAGCGTCGATGGTTGGACGTGGTGAAGGATTATGATTGTGAGATCCTTTACCACCCGGGGAAGGCCAATGTGGTGGCCGATGCGCTTAGCCGCAAGGCGGCGCTGATCAGGGAAGTTTGCATGAGGATGACCGTGGTGACTCCCCTGTTGGAGCAGATTCGGGAGGCTCAATAGGAGGCTATCAAGGAGGAGCATCGGAAGAGCGAGCGTGTGGTGGGTCAGGTTTCCTCCTTTGATTATGATAGCCGAGGGCTTTTGACACTACACCGTAGGGTGTGGGTGCCGTATCACGGAGGCGTGCGCCAGATTTTGATGGAGGAGGCGCACAAGTCCCGATTCTCCATTCATCCCGGGGCGACGAAGATGTATAGGGATCTTCGTCTAGACTATTGGTGGCCCTGCATGAAGCGGGATGTGGCATGGTATGTCGAGCGATGTTTGACCTGCAGGAAGGTCAAGGCCGAACATCAGAGACCGCATGGCAAGATGCAGCCGTTGGATGTTCCACTGTGGAAATGGGAAAATATCACGATGGATTTTATCACGAAGCTTCCCAGGACCGCACGTGGAGTGGATACGATTTGCGTCATCGTGGATAGATTGACCAAGAGTGCTCACTTTATCCCGATTCAGGAGAGCATATCGGCTGAGAAATTGGCCGACATCTACATCAGGGAGATTGTGGCATGGCATGGGGTGCCAGTATCGGTGATCTCGGACAGGGATGTGCGTTTTACTTCCAAATTTTGGAAGAGATTCAATGACGAGTTGGGCACTCGTCTGCATTTTAGCACTGCCTTTCACCCGCATACGGATGGGTAGAGCGAGCGGACCATCCAGACTCTAGAGGATATGCTGCGGGCGTGCGTGCTGGACTTCGGTGGTAGCTGGGATACCTATCTTCCCCTGGCCGAGTTCTCCTACAACAACAGCTATCACGCGAGTATCGACCGCCCTCCCTTCGAGATGTTGTACGGACGAAGGTGCAGGACCCCGATATGCTGGGGTGAGGTTGGCCAGAGAGTCATGGGGAGCACCGAAGTGGTGCTCAAGACGACTGAGAGGATTCAGCAGGTCCGGAGCAGACTTCAGACTGCTCAGAGTCGGCAGAAAAGTTATGCCGACAAGCGTCGATCCGACTTGGAGTTTCAAGTCGGGGATATGGTTCTCCTGAAGGTGTCGCCTTGGAAAGGCGTCATCCGATTCAGGAAGCAGGGCAAGTTGGGCCCGAGATTCATCGAACCGTTCAGGGTCGTAGCCCGGGTGGGCAAGGTGGCGTATAGGCTGGACCTGACAGCCGAGCTCAGCCAGATCCACAGCACTTTCCATGTCTCTCAGTTGCGAAAGTGCCTAGGGGACGATTCTGCGGTGGTACCTTTGGAGGATATTCAGGTTGATGACAGCCTGAATTACATTGAGCGCCCAATCGCAATCCTCGACAGGAAGTCGAAGGATTTGAGGAACAAGAAAGTGGAGCTAGTGAAGGTGCAGTGGTAGCACCGCAAGGGTTCGGAATGGACTTGGGAGCCGGTGGATGAGATGATGGAGCATTATCCCGAGCTGTTTCAGGATCGAGCAGCTGACTTCGAGGACGAAGTCTAAAATAAGTGGGGGAGATTTGTAGCACCCGGTTCATGGTACGTAAATGATATTTGAGTATTTCCTTTCTTTTAGCCTTGGACTCGGCGAGTCATAGGTCCGACTCGCCGAGTGGATGCGGGACCCGGGACACGTTTAAGTTGGCGACTCGGCGAGTCACAGCTGTTGAATGAAACCCTAAGTTTCAGGGGTTTGCACCCTATTTAAAGGACTTATCTGCCCCAGGCCAGCCTCCATTCTCTCCCCAGAGCTCCCCAACCCTCGTTTGTGCTTTTTCTTTGAAGATTGAAGTTTTGTTGTGTGATTTTGAAGGCTTTGAAAGAGGAAGGAAGTAGATCCAGAAGAAAGGAAGCCATCCAGGCCATTATTGTGTTCTTCCAGCAGTTCCTTTGAGGTATAACCCGTTTTCCCCATGATTCTATGCTTAGTACTTCATTTGGGCCTTTCTTGGTCAAATCCCCAAGTTTGTATGTGCATTATATGTCATAATAAGGCGTTTGGCCTTTGGATCTAGGCATGATTGAGCTCCAGGGGCTCAGATCTGTTAGCTTTTTGGCCCCATGTTGCTTGTTAGCCCTAGATCTACCCTTTTGAGACATTTTGAGCCCTAAAATCCATATTGATGAATATCCACACGTAAAGTTGGAAACTTTACGTGTGATTCGTATCCTAGAAGTCCAGATCTATGAATGGCTTGGATTGGAA
Organism: Lactuca sativa; assembly: GCF_002870075.4. Taxonomy (NCBI): domain Eukaryota; kingdom Viridiplantae; phylum Streptophyta; class Magnoliopsida; order Asterales; family Asteraceae; genus Lactuca; species Lactuca sativa. The sequence goes on along the minus strand of NC_056626.2, from coordinate 181,026,292 downwards.
TCGAGCAAATCGGTATATTTTAGGAGTGCATGGCAACGACTCGGCGAGTCGTTCATGTGACTCGGCGAGTCTGTTCGCGAGTCTCCGAGTTTGTCCCCTTTTTCGTAGTGTCGAGTGAGCAGTGAGTCACGGGGTGTGGCTCAGTGAGTCGGAAGCTTAACTCATCTATGGAGGTACTCGACGAGTCAATGCCCTGACTCGGCGAGTTCAAGGCAATCTCCTTAGATCAAGAACAGACTCGACGAGTTGTTCATACAACTCGGCGAGTCTTAGCATGTGTGTTCATCGGATGAAGATGAACTCGACGAGTTGTTCATACAACTCGGCGAGTAGGACGAAGGACCTGAATATTGGTTAAGAAGGTGAACCCGTCGAGTCGTTTCCTAACTCGACGGGTAGGATCGGGATTCAGGGCAGTCGTTAGGATAAGGACTCGGCGAGTTGGGAAGCTAACTCGGCGAGTCGGGTCAACTGAAAGTTGACTCTGACTTTGACTTAGGGCATGGTCAGGGGTAAGATGGTCATTTTACCCAAAGGTCAGCGAGTAGTGTTTGATTGGGTATATTGTGGGAATTGCAGCCGGAGGATTTTCGGAGCAGCAGCAGCAGCAGTAGGCAGTCAGTTCCCGATCAGATCAGCAGCTACTTCGAGGTGAGTTACCTTCCAGTAGCGGTGGGTCTAAGGCCACAACGCCGACCCACCAGTAGGAGACGTATGGTAGATGATTGTCTTTGTGATATCATCTAGGTTTACTACTACCTGATATGTTGTATACTAGCATGATACGTTGTATGTGATAGTAGCCGAGTTCGGTTGTTAGGACCGACGGGTAGTCAGACACCCCAGATACGTCTGACAGTATATGTTGATATGTTTGCATGCTGGCTTGTTATGTTATATGCGATAGAGGTAGTATGAGGGGACCAGTCCCTGTGGTCGGTTGTTAGGACCGACGGGTAGTCAGCACCCCATAATGGCTTGACATGGGTAGTCAGCGCCCCAGAATGGCTTGACATGGGTAGTCAGCACCCCAGAATGGCTTGACACTGGTAGGGCGGCACCCCAGAACGGCCGTACCGGGTAGTCAGGCACCCCAGAATAGCCTGGCAGTATGTATGTTACGTGTTTGTATGGTATGTGGTACGATGGGGGAACTCACTAAGCTTTGTGCTTACAGTTTTCAGTTTTGGTTTCAAGTACCTCCTCAGCTAGGGGAAAGGAGCCGGCGCGGTAGCAGCATGTCACACACACACTCTCCGATTTCCGCATTTACAAGCTTCACTGGGATTTGTACTCTGATATTTTGATTGAATGTATGAATTGGCTTTTAGACATGGTTCACTTGTGTATAATTTGATCAGACAATGTTTTTAGCTTTTAATATTTTCTAAAGTAATGTTTTTAAAACGAAATTTTTGGTCATGAAAATTGGGTCGTTACAAAGATGATCATAAAACATGAACTAAAGTACTCTCCCATCTTTTCAGATTTGAGAAAGTTTTATCTTTCTGCCTAATTTGATTCTTCTCATTCGTTCTGCCATACATTGAAACTTTTCCAACGTTTCTGAATTATACTTAAACTTATAAGTATAAACATATTTACTAAACTTTAGTAAATCATGACGAATAGTCTTATCGATCTTTGTGGTGGACTTGACCAGTGCACAAGAATGTGTACTCGATCCCTTAGTCCTTCACTTGACTCACATATACATGTGAACAAGGAATTAGTCTTAATTTTTCAAAGATGAAAATTCTCATTCATCATACAATACAACTTGCATGATTCCAAGTTTTTGTCTAATTGAAACTTGGGTGATGAGAATATTTCCTTATTTGGTAAATTTAGACACTACCACAAAAGAAAGAATCATATTCACATTTCCAATATTGCTAGAAACATACAAACATCAATTTTTCATAAATGCCATTGCAAGGAGATATAATAAAATAAAACAAAATTTTAATTATTTATAAAATGCAGAAAAAACTTTTTCCTTACAATGCAACTTTAAATGAAAACTATGCTATTACATATTTCCTACCAATCTATCATAACTCCTAAGTAACAACTCAAAAATTGGATATTAGAACCATGCTATTTAAATCCATCTTCGCGATTAGATTCATCATACTCTTCCTTTAAGTTTCCTTCCCTTTGCTTGATCCTGCTAAACATCAAAATGCAACCTAGTCACATAATGTATTAAGAATCATTAATTATAAACTTAACAGAGTTGGATAGTGTACTAACCTGAAGTATAGTCAAACTTTTTGATTCTTCCTCCTCTCAGATCTTTCAGGTAGTCAGCGCAGCTTCGCAACCAATGCCCCTTCTCTTGACAATAAAAACATATAGACTCTTTGGGAATGGTACAAGGGACTATCACAAACTTAGCCTTTCCCTTTACCTTTTGGTTAACTGGGTTGACCAAGGCCGATCCCTTTCCATTGGGAAAAGAAAGATTTTCTGGACTTCCAATGTTACCATTGTCAATGTCTATGGTAGTTTGAGAAGTAGATCCTCCACCCAAATTTACTTTTCCAGTGCGCCAAAACATTTATGATTCAGTAGCAACAAGAAAATAAGTAAGATCAATAAGGGTCATGTTGTGGTCTATCACATAGTAGTTCTTGATGAACTCACTATACGACTCAGGAAGTGATTGAAGAAACTAGTCAACAACCAACTTCCTTGAGACTTCGACACCCAACACTCTCATCCTGTCGACATGTGACTTCATCTCCAAGACGTGAGAACACACATGCCTTCCAACTTCATGTTTCATTGCAAGTAGGGCTTGAGTGACCTTGCATATTTCAAGTCTTTGAGATTGTGGGTCAGGGAGAATAATTGGAGGAGGTGGAGGAAGGGAAGTATGATTTCCATGATCCAATTGCGGGACATCATCTTCATAAGGAAAGTTTGTTCCAAGGGATTTGGGAAGACCATAATTGTCTAAACCAGACATCTACAATTGGAGAAATTCAAGTTAGTTGATTTAAGTCCTTAATAGAACACCCAATTTCAAATATTAAGGCTAGCACCCAACACAATATTTTATAACTTGGAAGAGGGATGCCGTAATCCAAGCTACAAAATATTTGAAGGTAGGCGAATGACGATTTACCAATTTCCACCTTGAAAAACGAAATAGGTATTAATTTTTAATTGGATTGGAACTCCTAGATCTTTTGAGATTCATTGAACTTTTCAATGGCATGTTTAAATCTTGATTGTACCCTCTCAAGTTTGTGATTGTGATGCGGAGGATCACAAACAAGGTGTGAATAACCATGCAAATTAACTTGGTACCCTTAATTTTATCACCTAATCGATGTGCCAATTACCCACACGCGCTCCACCGATCTATGATAAACATTAAGTCACCCTTTGCCAGTCTTACTAGTCCATGTTAGTGTGTCGGTTACCCACATACGCTCCACCAACGACTTCATAAGGTACAAAGTGTAATTTCATGGGTTAGCACCAACTTCACATTTTCCTAAAGTAACTAAGATTGGGAATTTATAAAAGGTTTAGTAACTTTATATTTATCATTATACTTATAATGAGAATGATAGTCCCTGTCCAACCCATTCGGCTAACGACCCTCCACCAGTCAAGGAACTGGTGGGTGAGAGTGGAGTCCCATTAAGCTGCCATTTTATAGGTAACAACCTTATACCACCTTATAGAGCGACTTCGTGAATGAGGCCTACTAACAGTAAGACTGACTTGATCTTATACATATATATTATTAACTTATAATACTATAAAGTATAAGGGTTGAATTTTAACTTTTAAAACTCTAGAGTTTGGAATTAAAGTGTGTGTGAGACTTTACAAATTCCAAAACTTGAGGGCAAGTTTTGAAACTATTCAAAAACTTTTCAACTTCATAACATATGAGTTTAATTGTTCTTGAAAATGAGACTCTTTATTTTTATAACCTATGACTTTTAATGATCCATTTAAAAGAAAACTTTTGGAATTCCATAACTTGAGGACAAGTTATGGAGTCCATTAAAATCATCAAGAACAACAATTCAACTAACATGAATGTTCAAGTTCTAAATTAAACCCATATGATTAAGGTAATTCAAATCAAACAAATTCCATGTAATTTAGATTAACCATATAAACTAAAACAAAGTATGAAATTTTGACAATCACCTTTCAATTGGAAAAGCAAGAACATTACCCTCTTGAAAAACAGGTTTCTATGTTCAAAAACAGTTTTGGGTAATGATCCTCATCCAATACCAAGAATAATCCCAAAATTTTGCATACAGGGGCATTACTACGTCGTGGTAAAGATAGCCACGTCGTGGTGAGCAGTCAAATGCAAAAAATGGCAGAAGTTCAACTTTGAAAAAACATGTAGCATCAAGTATAATTGAAAACAAGCCTAGTCTCTGATACCAATGAGGGGTTTTGAGCGTCCTAACACTCCTATGGTGTACGTGCAACCCTAGAAACCTTGAATCTATGTTTTCTTTATTATACATGCAAATATGATTTTCCAAGGTTCTCATCCTAGCTAACATACCATGGGGTACTTGTATTATAAAACTTAGTGGGACGACATACCTTTTTTTCTTGTGGTTGATTCCTTAGAGCTTCATGAGCATAGCACCAATGATGTGGATGCCTCAAGTGGAATCACAAATCACCAAAACACCTTGAAAAACTTGAGAGAATAGTAATCACCCTAGAAATTCGCCCACTCTTGTTCATTCACACACTAGTGTCATTTCATGTGCCAAAGACCTCTTTATATAGTATGGAGGATTAGGGTTACATTCATGTAAACCCTAATGCCCATGACTTTTCATTTCCATAGGATCGTTGGGTTAAAAAAATCCATGGACTATCCATGCAAGCTTAGTCCATCCTAAATGAACTTAGCCCATTATATATATATATATATATATATATATATATATATATATATATATATAAGAGACCATATTTAATTAGTTCCTTTTTATCACTAAATTAATTCTTGATCTATAGTAATTAAATAATATGATTTCATATTAATATATTATAACTTATAATATATTAATAAACCATAGACATACTATTCTCAAAAGACTATCCATACAAATTGTTCAGGTGAAGTGCAACCCAAATGGACCATGCTAATCTCGGGTCGAGTACATACCAATAATAGTTATGGGCTTAGACATCTAATCCAACACTTGTAACATCGCGACTCCCAAGAATAATATTTATATAATTTTCATGATTCAGATTGAGCGACTTGACGAGTTGGAGGCCCTAACTCGTTGAATTGAGTAGGGTTTTGGCTACGTGGGTTTTACGACCAACTCGACGAATTGGCGCTGTGAGAGGAAACCCTAATTTTCTGGGTTTGTATCCTATTTAATGGACCTTAAACCCTCTTTTTCAGCCACCCTTGTCACCATCGATCTCTGTGAGAAACCTTAGGCCAGTTCCACTCATTGTGTGTGTGTGTGAGAGAGAGAGGTTAAATTGAGTGTTCTTGTGTATCTTTGGAAGGAGATTTGGAGAGCATTGCGGATTAGATCGAAGAGGGATTGTGGATCCAGTGTTCTTCAGCGATTAGCTTCTGTGTGGAGGTAAAAAGCTGCTATCTTGATCATTTCTTCGTGAGATCTTAGTTTAGGGAGTTTTTAGGTTTTTCTCCCATCCATCTTTTGTTATTGAGTCACTTGAGCATATCATAAGGTTGAAACCTTAGATCTCGACTGTAGGAGGTCTTGTGAGCCCAAATGTTGGGTTTAAGATGTTGCGTCATTGGGTCTTTAGTTCGGTCCATGATAGTCACGGTCTAGGCCTGTCCAGTTGTGTTTAGTTTATTAGGGTTTAGTATAAATGGTGCATGCATGCATCGTTCTTTTTACGCTTCTCATTTATTACTTTCATTATTCCGCTGTAATCCTAGCACAACTCTACAGTATGAGTTCTTTATCGAGCTCTTCTGAGGTGTGGTAGATTAATCATTCGGCACTTGTTTGGTTTATTGTGTGTGTTCACGCTTTTATTTACTTTCTTGATTTGCTTGTTAAGAATCTATTCGATCTTAAAAGAGTTTTCGAATCATCACCAAAGATCCGAGCTTTATTAAGCTAGAGTCAAGCTTTTGTGCATCCAACCCTAAATGGAGCTTGTTTTGGCATTTCAAGCCCTAACTGCCATGCATGGGCGTAAAGCTTGCAGATTTACGTGGTATCTCAGCCTCGGGTGGCTAGATATAGATTTTAGGGTTATAACTCTTCCTTAAAACGTCAAAAATGTGAAAATAGACTTAAGGGACTCGATGAGTTGATGAGCCAACTCGACGAGTCGGCTAGGGTTTTGCCCGAAGAGTCTGCACATGTGTAACTCGGCGAGTTGATGAGACAACTCGACAAGTTAAGTTGGATTTTAGCGACATTGCTGAAGAAACGAGGGAACTCGTCGTGTCACATAGATGCACTCGACGAGTTGGGTCTACATGGACTGTAGACTCGAGTGTTGACTTCGGTTGACTTTAGGGTTTGGTCAAGACACGGATTATGGAGACCATGGAGGGGTAAAATGGTCTTTTACCTGTCCCAAGAGATTAGGGAGAGAAAATAGTGTGGTTTATTTAAAGATGCGATTTAAGTGTTAACTAGAGAAAATTATCATATGTGTCAGGTGGAGGCTAGATCGGTGATTCGTGTATGAGGTTTACTTGCTTGCTTACGAGGTGAGTCTTCTCACTATACTTACCTTAAGTGGTAACTTTGTGTGAGTGGAGGGTGCTTATATCGAGTATTGTGATATCCTGCATTATGTCTTTGTGATTTATGTTGTGTGTTATGTTGATGCTTTATTGAGTTAGGATCGGAGGGTCCACCCGAGTTGTGGGACCAGAGGGTCCCACTGAGACACATCGACCAGAAGGTCTTATTTGAGAAATAGCCATGAGAGGCTAATGAGTTATGTATGGTATTTTGGGGAACTCACTAAGCTTTGTGATTACCGTGTTATGTGATATGTGTTTCAGGTACTTCTTAGGATCGCGGGAAGATGCTGGCTTGATTGTACACACGAGATGGAGTTATGTTTTTTAGGATCCTGGATTTTATTTAAACAATTATGAATATGTGTTTTTAATAATTTGACATTTTGGGGATTTTGTGAAACGCGTTGATGAGATTTATGTGGTTTTAAAAATGAAACATTTGTTTGAAAATTTACGGTGTTTCAAGTTGGTATCAGAGCCTTGGTTTGAGGGATTCGGATGTACCTTCGGGTGTGTCTGGACTCAAATTGAGGATTTTCCTGATTTGTGATGCCTTAGCTTAGGAGATGCTATTGATCGATGTTATCTGTTACTTGCTTTGAGTATGTGTTAAGTAAGAGTATCTAACAGGAATCACTTAGAAAGAGTTCCGAGTCGAGAGATAATCTAGGAGAGATACATGGATGAGCATATGAGGGGTCTACTGAGAGAGTAGTCTGATATTCATAAGAGATAGAGTAGTTGTGAATGGGGACCCTGGGAAAAGGACTTGGGGTGACTACAACTTGGTGTGGAAGGTAGTATTGGGCCCGTACTACTGAAAGCACCAGATCTGTATGTGACCCAAGTAAGAATCCTTAGGGTACTAGGATCATGTGGGGCGGGAAATAGAGTGTGAGTATGCTCGAAATAGTCTCTGATGAATTTTTTGTTGTGTTTCAGAGACATCATGGTAGGTACACGCCACAACCCCGAGGGTGGTAGTGCCAGTGACGAGGAGATCTGCAGGATCATTCATGAGGAGGTGGTCGCAACTATCCGAGAGGCGACACTGGAGATGTTTGTGTCTATCAAGACCACACTGATTGAGACATTCGATGAGAGATATGTTGCTGCTACTGAGGCTGCTGCCGCTACTATGAAATGGATCTACGACATTAAGGGTTGTTTTTACACGTATTCGTGCCCCGAGCACCTGAGAGTTCGGTTTGCGCTAAACCAGCTTCGCTTGGGAGCGAAGGACTGGTGAAAGTTTGTGACAGCCAACTTTACTCCTGTAGTCTGCAGATCATGTTGTAGTGATATGGGATAGATTTACACAGTTGTTCCGAGACGAGTATGTTCCCCTGGTGGAGAGGCAACGGTTAGCCCAAGAGTTTCTGTCTCTCAAACAGAAGACAAAAATTGTGACTTAGATCTCGAGGATGTTCCATGAGAGCGCACTGTTTTGTCCCGAGCAATTGTCTACTGAGCAGGAACATGTGAGCCGATATCTGAGCATAATGAGGAGGGATATATGGGAGTTTGTGGCAAACTCATCATATCGTACATTAGATGAGCTTCATACCAATGTCAGGAAGAGGGAGATCGAGCTAGAGTTACATGATAGGGAGGAGGGGGAGTCTCAGGGGAGAGACCGGAGACCATTGCAGTCGCAACCTGCGATGAAGTGGGCTAAGCCCGCTGATGTGAGAGCTAGGGGACAGAAGGGCAAACTTGTGGAAAGTGCGGAAAGAGTCACAAGGGATTGGGTCGGGCAAGGATTTGCTACAAATGTGGCAAAGAGGGGCACATGGCGAAGGATTGCCCCAAGGGGTTTGTAGTTTGCTTTTACTGCAACCAGACCGGCCATCAGAAGGCCGAGTGCCCTCGGCTCATTCAGGGATCAGCTCAGGGTTCTCAACCTGCTGCTTTACGTGCTACGGATAGTCGGCCAGCAAAGGTCGAGACACCTAGGGCTCGTGGGAGAGCTTTCCAGCTGGCAGCGGAGGAGGATTGCGCAGCACCTGATGTCGTGGCTGGTACATATTTCCTTATTTATATTATTTGAGATTTGTTGTTCTTATACTGTGCTATATATAGGTACTTTTCTTGTGAGTTTGTACCTGCTTTGGTGTTATTTGATTCAGGTGCGAGTCGATTCTTTGTGTCTTTAACTTTTAATTGTCACATCAGTATCAGACGTGAGGTGTTGAGTCGACCTCTGAGGGTTTCTATAGCCAACGAGCATGTGGTTTTTGCCACTGATGTATTCTGGGGATGTGTACTCGAGATTTTGGTGTTGAGTTCCCGATAGACCTGGTGCAGATAGCTATGGGTGATGTCTGTGTCATAATGGGCATGGATTGGTTGAGTCGGTTTGGAGTTATGATCGACTGTGAACGTTAGATGGTGACCATATAAGACCTTAGTGGAGGAGTGCTTACGGTGTACAGTGAAGGTACTAGATCTGGATCATCTTTCTGCTATGTTGCAAGGGCGAAACAGAGTCTACAGCAGGGTGGGTTGTATGGGTTTTTGGCATACGTAATAGATATGCGGGTTGCTATAGAGAGGCCGAGTTCTATCTCCGAGGTTCTGTTAGTGTTAGAGTTCCTGGATGTTTTCCCCAAGGATTTTTCGGGTGTGCCTCCTAAGAGGCAGGTAGAGCTCCGGATTGATTTGGTCTCGGGTGCGGCGCCTATTGCCAAGGCACCTTAACGCCTTGTGCCGCCTGAAATGCCGGAGTTATCCTCACAGCTCCAAGAGCTGTTGGGGAAGGGTTTTATCGGACTGAGTAGCTCATCGTAGGGAGCGTCGATCCTTTTTATCAAGAAGAAGGATGGTTCACACTTGATATGCATTGATTACCGGGAGTTGAACAAGCTGACAGTCAAGAACCGTTATCCACTACCGAGGATCGACGACTTATTCGATCAGTTGCAGGGGCATCTTGGTTTTCCAAGATTGATTTGAGATCTGGATATCATCAGATGAGAGTTTGCGAGGAGGATATCTAGAAGACGTCCTTTAGGACTCGTTATGGGCACTACGAGTATGTGGTGATGTCTTTCGGACTCACCAACGCACCGAAAATGTTCATGGATCTCATGAACCGGGTGTGCAGGCCCATGTTGGATCGGTCAGTGATCGTGTTTATCGACAATATTCTTGTATACTCGAGGTCCAGAGAGCAGCACGAGAAGCATCTTCAGGAGATTCTTGGATTATTGAGGGCGAAGAGGCTTTACGCCAAATTCTCCAAGTGTGATTTCTAGTTATGACAGGTCCAGTTCCTGGGGAACCTCGTTAATTAGAATGGGATTTTGGTCGACCCAGTAAAGATTGAGGCAGTTATGCGATGAGAGGTGCCGAGATCCACGTCATAGACCAGGAGTTTTCTAGGTTTGGCTGGCTACTACCAGAGATTTATCAGAGATTTCTCCAAGATTGTGGTTCCTCTTACCAGATTGGCCTGGAAGGGTGTTAATTTTGCATGGGGGGCCGAGCAGCAGGCCTCATTCAAGACTCTTTGCCAGAGATTGTGTGAAGCTCCAGTGTTAACCCTTCCCGAGGGAGTGGAGGACTTTGTAGTTTACTGTGATGCATCTATATCAGGGATGGGTGCGGTGTTGATGTAGAGGGGGCATGTGATAGCATACGCATCAAGGCAGTTGAAGCCTCATGAGACAAGGTATCCCACCCACAATTTGGAGTTGGGGCGGTGGTGTTCGCCCTCAAGATCTGGTGCCACTATCTGTATGGAGTCCAGTGCACCATATACACATACCATAAGAGTCTGAAGTACCTCATGGATCAGCCCAACCTGAATATGAGACAAAGTAGGTGGTTGGATGTAGTGAAAGACTATGATTGCAAGATCTTATATCACATATGCAAGGCTAATGTGGTAGCCGATGCCTTTAGCCGTAGAGCAGAGAGTGCTCCGATTCGAGACATGTGTATGAGGATGACGGTGATGAATCCAGTCCTAGACACCATCCAAGAGGCTCGAGTGGAGGTGGTGAGGCCAGAGAACTGCAAGAAGGAGAGGGTGATCAGATGGGTTCCCGAGTTTGAGATGGATAGTCGGGGGCTTATGACCTTCCGTGGGCGGATTTGGGTGCCTTAGACAGGCGGGGCTCGATATATGTTGATGGAGGAGGCACATAGATCGAGATTCTCGATCCATCCAGGGTCCACTCTGATGTATTCGGATCTGAAGAGAGATTACTAGTGGCCCTATATGAAGAGGGATATGGCATGGGTAGTTGAGAGGTGCTTGACCTGTCAGCAGGTTAAGGCGGAGCACCAACATCTACATGGACCATTCCAGCCTCTAGAGATTCCCTAGTGGAAGTGGGAACATATTTCCATGGATTTTATTACCTAGTTACCAAGGACTGCTCGTGGGGTTGACACGCTATGGGTGATTGTGGACCGGTTGATGAAGACTGCTCACTTTTTAGCTATCAGTGAGAACTCTTCTGTAGAGAAATTGACCAAGATTTAAGTGAGAGAAGTGTTAGCACGACATGGAGTGTCGACATCGATAGTGTCAGATCGGGATGTACGCTTTACTTCCAGTTTTGGAAGAAGTTTCATGAGCAGTTGGGTACCCGGTTGCTCTTCAGTACCACATACCACCCACAGACAGACGAGCAGAGTGAGCGGACGATTCAGACGCTCGAGGACATGCTTCGTGCATGTGTTATGGACTTCGGTGGAAGTTAGGACACTTACTTCCTCTTGGCTGAGTTTTCATACAACAACAACTATTATACCAGTATTGGTATGCCTCCCTTCGAGCTCCTATACGGGAGGAGATGTCGGACTCCCATTTGTTGGGGTGAGGTGGGGCAGAGAGTGATGGGGAGCACTAAGATAGTGCTCAAGACAACTGAGCAGATTCAGTAGGTCAAACAGAGGTTACTGATGGCCCAGAGTCGCCAGAAGAGATACGCAGACCGACGATGATCCGAGCTAGAATTCCAGGTCGGAGATTTTGTCCTCCTTAAGGTATCCCCATGGAAAGGGGTGATCCGACTCAGGAAATAGGGCAAGGTGGGCCCTAAATATATTGGTCCTTTTAGGGTGATCGCTCAAGTAGGTAAGGTAGCTTACCGGTTAGAGCTGCCTGCGGAGTTAAGCCAGATTCATAAAACCTTCCACGTTTCTCAGCTGAGGAAGTGTGTATCCGATGAGACAGTAGTGGTACCTTCAAAGGACATCTAGGTGGATGCAAGCTTGAACTATACTGAGAGACCGATAGCGATTTTGGATAAAAAAGTTAAGACCCTGAAGAACAAGGAGGTGCGACTAGTTAAGGTGCAGTGGAAGCACCGTAGAGAATCAGAGTGGACTTGGGAGCCAGAGTCCGAGATGCGGGAGCAGTACCCAGAGTTGTTTCCGGAGCATGACTTCGAGGGCGAAGTCTGATTCTGGTGCAGGAGGATTGTAACATCCTGACTCCAGGTTTAATATTTATATAACTTTCATGATTTTGATTGAGCGACTCGATGAGTTGGAGGCCCCAACTCGTCGAGTAGAGAAGGGTTTTAGCCGCGTGGGTTTTACGACCAACTCGACGAGTTGGCGCTGTGAGAGGAAACCCTAATTTTTTGGGTTTATATCCTATTTAAAGGACCTTAAACCCTCTTTTCAGCCACCCTTGTCACCTTTGAGTTCTGTGAGAAACCCTAGGCCAGTTCCACTAGTTGTGTGTATGAGAGAAAGAGAGAGAGGCTAAATTGAGTGTTCTTGTGCATCTTTGGAAGGAGATTTGGAGAGAATTGCGGATTAGATCGAGGAGGGGTTGTGGATCCATTGTTCTTCAGTGATTATCTTCTGTGTGGAGGTAAAAAGCTGCTATCTTGATCATTTCTTTGTGAGATCTTAGTTTAAGGAGTTTTTAGGGTTTTCTCCAATCCATCTTTTGTTATTGAGTCACTTGAGCATATCATAAGGTTGAAATCTTAGATCTGGACTGTAGGATATCTTGTGAGCCCAACGCTCCAAGCTTTATTGAGCTAGAGGCAAGCTTTTGTGCATCCAACCCAAAATGGAGCTTTTTTTTTGGCACTTTAAGCCCTAAGTGCCATGCATGGACATAAAGCTTGCAGCTTTATGTGGCATCTCAGCCTTGGGGGGCTAGATTTAGAGTTTGGGGTTACAACTCTACCTTAAAATGTCTAAATGTGAAAATAGACTTCAGGGACTCGACAAGTAGATGAGCCAACTCGACGAGTTAAGTTGGATTTTTGCGACATTGCTGAAGAAACGAGGGAACTCGTCGAGTCACATAGATGCACTCGACGAGTTGGGTCAACATGGACCGTTGACTCGAGTGTTGACTTTGGTTGACTTTAGGGTTTGGTCAAGACAGGGATTATGGAGACCTAGAGGGGTAAAATGGTCTTTTACCCGTCCCAAGAGATTAGAGAGAGAAAATAGTGTGGTTTATTTACAGATGTGATTTAAGTGTTAACTAGAGAAAATTATCGTATGTGTCAGGCGGAGGCTAGATCGGTGATTCGTGGATGAGGCTTATTTGCTTGCTTACAAGGTGAGTCTTCTCACTATACTTACCTTAAGTGGTAACTTTGTGTGACTGGAGGGTGCTTATATCGAGTATTGTGATATCCTGCATTATGTCTTTGTGATTTATGCTTTGTGTTATGTTGATGCTTTACTGAGTTAGGACCATAAGGTCCATTGGAGTTGTGGGACTGGAGGGTTCCACTGTGACACATCGACCAGAGGGTCTTATTTGAGTAATAGCCATGAGAGGCTAATGAGTTATGTGTGGTATTTTAGGGAACTCACTAAGCTTTGTGATTACCGAGTTATGTGATATGTGTTTCAGGTACTTCTCAAGATCGCGGGAAGGTGTCGGCTTGATTGTACAAATGAAATGGAGTTATGTTTTTAAGGATCATGGATTTTATTTAAGCAATCATGAATATGTGTTTTTAATAATTTGACATTTTGGGGATTTTGTGAAACGTGTTGATGAGATTTATGTGGTTTTAAAAATGAAAATTTTGTTTGAAAATTTACAGTGTTACATAACTTTTAATTGAACACATCAATTGAGTCCTGACCGGGCCCGACACATAATCCAAAACAAAATCATCGAGGGGCCCAAGATATTGCTTTTAATCCTGTTAGGATAAAAGGAACAGATAAACTTTGACTTATATGCTTGTACTAACTACTCGTTAAATCATACACAAAAATACGTTTTATAACATCAGGTTACTGATGCGTTTTCATACCATCGATGCATAACCAACTCGTAGTCAACAACTCATATATCCTGTTTTGAAGACTATATGATATTATCATCTCACAATCACTCGTGATAAATTCCATGAAGTGATTCATTTGAGCGTAGGTTTAATCCAATACTCAAATCTTATTTCAAGAGCACTCATGAATGTTGTAGCATGCTTTTGCTATGTCTAACACCTTAGACAATCTACAAGACAATTCATGACAGTCTAGCCTCATAACCTACTCGCAAAGTATGATCAACTATGGATAGTTTGAATAATCTTATTATTCCGGAAGTCAAAACATGCAAAAGTGAAACAATAACAAACAATTGACACAAGATAGTAACTTTGACTATAAGTAAAACACCTTTTATTCAGTCATTAAATGTCAATTACATTTTAGCTATTACAAGTTTCTAAATATATATCTACTCACTAAAACTAATATCGTCCTTCAGCCCAATACTCTTATCATGCTGCAATTGCTTAACCCTACTCAGTCCCTTCATAAGGGGATCTGTTGGGTTATCCTCTAACGATACCCTCTTTACTATGAGGAGTCCTTCTACTCGATGTCTTATGAAGTGGTATTTTCTATCGCTATTCTTGAATCTTCCATGATCTCTCAGTTCCTTGGTTAAGGCGACCGCTCCTTCGTTATCATAAAAAATATCCATAGGCTCCTTTATGGATGGTACAACACTAAGGTTTTTGATGAAGTTTTCAACCATACCGCCTCCTTCGATGCTTCGCTCGCTACTATGTACTCTGATTCGCACGTTGAATCAGCTGTAGTCTCCTGCTTGGAACTTTTCCATGTTACTGTTCCTCCATTTAGGGTAAACACCCAACCCAACTAAGAGCGTAAAGTATCTATGTAGATCTGAAAGCTGGCGTCACAATACCCTGTCACTTTCAAGTCATCACTCCCACTGAGGGAAAGGACCCAATCCTTAGTCCTGCGCAGGTACTTAAGAATGTTCTTTACTATAGTCTAGTGAGCTCTACCAGGGTTCCGTTGATATCGACTAACCATGCTCACAACAAAAGCCACATCAGGGCGATTACACGTCATAGCGTACATGATTGAGCCAACAGCGGAGGCATATAGCACTTGACTAATATCTGCTATCTTTTCATCAGTTCTCGGACTCTGAGCCTTTCTTAGTTTGGTATTGCTCTGGATGGGCAATTCACCTTTCTTGGAATTCTCCATGTTGAAATGTTTCAACACCTTATCCAAGTAGGTACTTTGACTAAGTCCTATTAGTCTTTTACTCATGTTTCTTAATATCTTTATCCCTAGAATGTAAGTAGCTTCCCCAAGGTCCTTCATAGCGAAACACTTCCCAAGCCAAGACTTAACCTCCTGCAAGGTTGGGATGTCGTTTCCTTTGAGCAGTATGTCATCCACACACAATACCAGAAAGCTAACTATACTCTCGCTAGCTTTGACATATACACAGGACTCATCTTCACTTCTCGAAAATCCAAACTCTTTGAATTTCTCATCGAAACAAAGATTCCATCTGTGAGATGCTTGTTTTATTCCATAAATGGATTTCTCAAGCTTACACACTCTATTAGGGTACTTTTCACTGACAAAACCCTATGGCTGACTCAACTAAACATCTTCAGCCAACTTCCCATTAAGGAAAGTGGTTTTAACATCCATTTGCCATATTTCATAATCATGAAATGCAGCTATGGAAAGCATAACCCTTATAGATTTAATCTTTGCTACAGGAGAGAAGGTCTCATCATAGTCAACTCCATGAGTTTGAGTAAAGCCCTTTGCAACCAACCACGCCTTATATGTGTGTACTTTCCCATCCATGTCGGTCTTCTTCTCGAAGATCTATTTGCATCCAACTGTCTTACGACCTGGTACATTGTCAACCAAGTTCCAAAATTAATTGTCATACATGGACATAATCTTGTTGTCCATAGCCTCTTTCCATTTTGCAGACTCGGGGCCTGTCATGTGTTAGAACATTGAAGTGACCCTCTTAAACTTGGAGATTTGCAATCATCTTTGTCTACCGCAACTTGTCTTCTGCTACCGCAACTAGTCTCTTTACCGCAACATGTCTACCACAGTGAAGACTTAGTTGCATCCAACTAAATTAGTTTGATAGCCTTTGTTTATCCAATGGAGCTTGCATGGACATACTAGTCAGTAGCTTTATGATTTGTTTATTCTGAATGTAACTTTTTGAGGCTCTATAAATAGAGTGCTCATGTTTTGTATCAAACACTTTTCACATCTTACCGCTTCTCTACTACGATCTTTTGATCCTTCTCTCTAAAATATAAAGATCACTTTTTCATATCTCTATCTTACTGATCATCATCGAATATCCTCTTCACTTTAAACTGGTCTCACATACTAACTCGTGTTTGATTGCAAGCCGTGTTACGAATCAGTCTGGTGTTTACTTGATATAACTTGTCATTTACATTTCCTTTACATTTCAGCACTTTACATTTCCACAACTAACAATCGAACAAATCTAACTTATTATTGTTAAGCTGTCATGATCCTTTAAGATTAACTTATTCTGAAACTATAATATTGTACTAAAGTTTGTTCAATTGTTTTCCCAAAGTTCTTCTCTCAACAATTGGTATCAGAGCCAAAGTGGTTGCTTTTAAACGAAACTCTAATTTTGAAAAGCCTTCTATACACCGAAGCTCATCTTTTATAAAAAAACAAAAACAAAGGAAATGGCACAAGCTTTATCACTTAACATTTCCAACAGTGTTGGTGGTTCTAACTGAGCCCCATACTTGTTACAAGCGAATATCACCACTGGTCTCAAACACTGGAGAGGTATCTGAAAAGACTTGGTAGAGGTGTAAGGAGATACATGGAAGAGGGACCTCATATTCCCATTCTTACTCCTGTTCAAGCTGATGGTGTCAAGCTAAACTAGGTGGAGGCCAAGTTGTAATGAATCGTCCCACTAAAGATGATCTTTATATGATGGAAAGTGATGTTGTTGCTTTCTACGAAATCTCATGTGGAGTAGCCCCAGCCAACTTTGACATCATCATCAAATGCAAATCAGCCAAAGAAACCTGGGATGTTCTCAAAAACTTGTATGAAGGTTCCGAGCAAGCTCAAGACAAGAAACTCATAATGACAGTCAATGAGTTTAATAACTTCAATGCTCATCCAGGTGAGTGTCTTGAAGACTCATTCAAAAGATTCAATCTTATTGTCACAAAGTCATCAAATGTTGGCACCGTCCAAAGCAATCATGAAACAAACCTTTAGTTTCTCAATGGTTTGGGTAAACATTGGACTATGGCAAAGATGATAGTCCAAGGAGATAGAAAGATTCACACACTATCTGTCTTCTAGTTGTATGGTGAACTTCAGGCACAAGAATCAACAGTGCTAAAAGATTGTGCAGACTTCTGAGGTCCACTTTCCCTCATAGCTCAAGCCACTCAATCATATGAACCTTATCCTCTCTCATATGACAACCCACCGCAGTCCTATGAAGCCGATACAGAATATGATGATGATGAAGAATTTCAAAATGTCATCTCCCTAGTTAGCCAACAATTCAATAGGCTACCACCAACCTCATTTCGTAAAAATCAGCAATTTAGCAAACTACCCTTCAACTGTAACTTCAATCCACAGAACAATCATTCTCGATATCCCATAAACCCTCACTAGTCTCTGCAACCACAAAACACTCATCAACCCAATGAGCCACCGCAGTCCCTCAAGGCAACTGACTTCGGTACCTCAACAGAAGACAAAAATGATGTTATTATTTGTCATAAATGCAACAAAGAAAATCACTTTGCTAAAGACTACAAATCCAATGTTGTGAAAGATAAAGCCTTCTATCTTAGAATGGCTCAGGAGATGGAAGAGAAAGAAAATATAAGGGCATACGTAGCTCTAGTAAAAAAGGATCATCAAGTGTGGTCATCCGAAGATGAAGATGAAGATCATAACAACATCAAGGGCAAAGGAAAAATTTGTATGGTGGAAACTGCTGATGAGGATGGTTCAACAAAGCTAGAGAAAAACTATTGTTCATGGTGAAAGATGGAGCTCTAAGCATTATCAAATGGGTAGAACTCATGATCCAATCTAATAATTATAGCATACATGATTGTCAACTATTCTTGGACAAACTTAATGACACTTGTGTTGCCGTCCTTTCAGACTATAACAAGGCTTTAGATGAGAAGAACATAGCGTCCCAAGAAATGTTTCATGTAAGAGGACGACTAAAAGTTAAGAGACTTAAAGCTGCCATGTTAGAGAAGGACTTAGTGTTAGAGAAAGATGCGAGAATGTTGTGTGAAACTCAGTTAGGAATAACCTTAAATCAAAGGGATTTAGCCCGAAATGGAAAATTTATGCTTAAATATTTTAATCAAAAAGTTGTTTAATGAATGATAAGTTATTGAAAATCTTGTGAATAATGGGACTATAGATAACACATTCAATTGGGGTTGGTCCAATGAGTTTTCAACCACAAAGGACTCATCACCTCGATTTAACCAAGACCGTCCATATGTCCTTCCAGATCGAGAGTTTCAATTTTCTGTCAATGACAAAGGATTCCTCAAAGACATAAGATGTCACTTCGGTAAGCTTCATGGACTGATTAACAACTGTGTTATTGAAGAATTATCCCTGAATCCTCAGATCCCATACCGGTCACTGACACAAATTGTCCCAACTCTCAGCCATCCTCTGATGAAGATGAAGAAATTGTTTTGGAAGGACCATACTTAGCCAATGATTGTCCATACTTACCTTCCTTAAAGTGTCCCAACAATAATCCATCCTTGACTTATTTTGCGATAGTCCAGTCATCTTTACCACAAAACGCAGTCAAAAGCACAGTGACCATTCAGACCATCCATCAGGAATTACCAATTGAAAACTTTGAGTATGGACAATGTTCACAAAATCCTGAACTCTCTAGTTCAAATGATTCCATCCCTCGTTTTTCAAAATAGTCAAAAACTTTCATGAAACCGTAAGTGAACATTTCTGACTGCGGTTCTCAAAAAACTCTTGTAAAATTAGCTTCCAAACAAAATCTCAAGTCTCAAAACAAAAAGCGGGATGATAAAAACAAATACAATTTCAAACATCTCAAGGTTTCAAAACAAAAGAATTTAGAACAACCCATCAATGACAAAAAATCTTTTGAAAATCACTGCAGTCGAAGAATCATACAAAAAGGAGTGTACAGTAACAAAAACTTTTGCAAACTCTCTTGCAAAATCCAAAAAGAAAGTCACGTCTTTTCAAAGGTGTACTTTTCAAAATTATTCCTTAAAAGATCCAATATGGAAAGGTCTTTTTCCAACTCTTAAATCTGCAAAGTCATCTCAATCACATCTCAAGTCAACACCTAGGAGAAATTCACGTGCAAACTCTTTTTCATGTCCCAAGGATTCTATAGCCAAAAGTAATTTATGGACCAGAAAAAGACTCAGACCACACCCTCTAGACCATTGAACAAATCTGGTGTCTGGGTAAAGCCTTTTTCTTCTGGACTTTATTTTTGGAAAACGTCCCGTCTAATCCAAACTCGTAACATCCCAAAAGTTACCAAACACCCGGACTAGGTCTAAACCCTGACACGAAACCTATGCATGCATCTAGTCAGAAAAATTCTTGTTTGTCCCCAAGCTCCAAACTTGTTTGGGTGCCCAAACTAACCCATTAATTTTGTAGGCATTGTGTAAGGAGGAACAAGAAGAGGAGTGGTTAACTGATAGTGCCTGCTCCTTGCACATGACTGGAAGGTTAGAGTACCTTCAAGATTTCAAGCCTATATGTAATGGTGGACATGTCACATTCGGTAACACTGCAAATGGAATCATCAGGGGTTACGGTGTTCTGACTACAGGCAACTTCTCAATTCAAAAGGTTGCCTATGTTGAAGGACTCAAGCATAATTTGATCAGTGTGGGTCAATTGTGCAAAGTTGGTCACATAGTTGAGTTTGATAGTGAGTATTGCCACATTTTGAAAAGTGATAGAAGCACCTACTTAATTAAGTCTAAATCCGAAGGCGCAATGTATCCTTTGGATGTCTAATTGATCATTGGGAAACCGCAGTTGGGTTTTCTATCCAAAGCAGTATCCGAATTCAGTTGGTTGTGGCACCGCAAGCTAGCCCATCTCAACTTCCGGTATATTAACAACTTGGTCACCGAAGAACTTGTCTGTGGTCTTCTTATTCTGAAATAAAACAATGACACTCTTTGCCTACCATGTGAGTCTGGAAAGCAAACAAAGGGAAACCATCCACTGGTTATCAATTCTTCAATTATGGAGCCATTGGAGTGACTTCATATTGACCTCTGCAGTCCATCTGTAAGTCCCTAATTTGCCTGTGTATCAATCAGATCCGTTTGATGGTGCGGAATCCCAATCAAACGGATGATGTCACATCAAATAGAAGAGAATGAGAAAAAGAATAATAAGAATCTTCAATGTATTGAATAGATTGGAATGATGCTCCTTTACACAAGATTCACACGGTTACACACATACGATCCTTTCTCTCTCTATGGCCGTAAACTCTCTTCGTTCATCAATCTCTACTCCTCACCCTAACACCTATATTTATACTTGGAGAACATGGGCCAGATAACATAGGCAGTAAATGGGTTTACGCCCGTAAGGTATTTACGGCCGTAAACTCAACCGTAAACATGACCGTAAACTCCAGAAATATTACAGAAAAATATAATTGCCCAAAAAAGCAAAGTATAAACCATATTTTGAACCAACAATCTTCCCCTTGGTTTATAACTTTCTTTTCTTAATTGACCCAACAAGCTCCCCCTAAAAGGTAGCTAGCTTTTCTTGTTAATCTTCATTGGAAGCTTGGCATCAACATTTATCTTCAAATTCTTCACAACTTCAAGATGTACTTGATGAATCTTCAATGAATGACTTCATCTTGAGCACTTGAACTTTTCTTCAGAATTTGACATTGAACGCAGATTGGGTGAGGAGGCTTGATGTACTGATTCTTAAAAATTGGTGCTTTCAGCTTGAGAATCTTTAGAGACAACTTTGGAGAGAAATAATATTCTGCATCACTTCAGCAGGTTCATAGATAGCAGCAGATTGATTGAGGAGGCTTCAATGCAATCTGTCACACAATCTTTAAGTGCATCTTCACCTTGCTTCTGGGGTTGACAAATTGAATGTTGAAAGAATAATCTTCATTTCTTGCTCCTTCGAATGCGAATTCTTCGATGCTCACGGACGAGGCTTTGGCTCAAAAATCTTCAACACAAACTCCATGAGTCTTATCTATACCTGAAATCACTTTTCAAGACAAAACAAAACTAAAAGAAAACTTAGCACACAAATTAAAACAGAAACAAAAATATTTTTGGATTTTTGATTTGTCTGAACAAGAAATAAAACAGAAATAACACTATTTTTGGATTTTTATTTTTCTTTGATTTTTGAATTTCTCTAATTTTTTTTTATTTTTTTTCATTATTTTTAATTTTTAATTCTCCCCTAATATTTAAATTAGAAGAAACTATGACAAATTTAACAAAAATAAAAATGATATTTAACTTTAAGAGTGATTTGGGATCAAAGTTTTTAGACAACCTTAATCCACTTATCGGTACCTTTCATATTCACATCTTTGTCTAGTCGATCGCCAGTATTGTGGTCCACTTAAACACGAAAAATTTGTGACAAGATTTGGATAATTTACCAATGACATGATACATGCATATATCTAATTGTAACTTTATTATCATGATTAGCCCTAATTTTTAAATAAATTATTCTAATGACCATTTAACTGACTACAACCAGGGATATTGTTGTCCACCTAAATCGAGCAGCGAGATCTACAGACAATCTGTATGTGTTCAATTTTAAGTGTACTAGAACATGTTTCCCGCTTCCTGATATGCCCCAACCATCAAGAACTTCCAGAGTACTCCTTACACCGGGTGAGCAGACAACCATTCAAAGAGAGGATAGATTCAGAATTCTATTACTTATTGTTTCAGAGGGGTTGAGAAGTAGAAGGTTGCATATGTTGTGTATCAGGTCGGATTAGAGGTCACGCAAAGGTGACAACATATGGCTAACAGATGAGAGGAATTTCATATATATAGCCTGCAGAGAAATAGAGTTGCATGTGTTGTGTACCAGGTCGGATTGGAAGTCACGCAAAGGAGACAACATATGGCTAACAGACGGAAAGAAAGAAAATGATATTCTACAGACCTAATTTATCGGAATTTACCAGTCGCCCCATCCAACCGGAATTAAGGACAGAATCTGCACATCGAGGAAAAGTGAAATCACAGTTCTAGATAGCTCAACCTATCCGAGCGTCGTGAAATCAGGTTAAACGGATCTAACTAGTTCAAAGTTTGTCAAGTCCTTAAATTCATTAGGTTCAACTCTCCCTAGTCAAGTCCATTTAAAATCTTTCGTGCCTACCAGCGCATCGAGCACAGAGCGTAGACGATTCAACTTAGGTACCTTACGCCGATTCAGATTGCCCATTATCACTTGCTAATTTCATTTCCCAAAACATCTCCCGCAAGCACATTTCATTAACACCACATTTTTTGGATTTTCTGATTTTCTAATGTTTTTGGATTTTTTAAAATTTTCTAATTTTTGTTTTGCTTTTATTTCTCCCCCTAAATTTGTGCATAGGAGAGAAACGAAAATAAATGCACAAATTTAAGCTATCCTAAAACAAAAATTAGTCTTTAAAGCGAATCAGCTTAAGAAAAACTCAGGAGTATAGAGAAGAAAATGCAAACCGTAATTCACCGATTGAATCTGCATTCAGAAGGTCTGAGAACAGCAAGCATAATCTCAGAACAGATCCAAAAATTCTTCATATCACTAAGCACTAACCCCATTTGTGATCTCTTCCTTTCTTCCTTTCCCGTAAAAGGATACATACTCTCAACAAAGGTCTGAATGTTTTACAGTTGAGAGATGTCCCCAATCATATGCCAGGAGCAGCCACTACCAACAAACCGAAGTCTGATGATATGCCTCCATAGCTGCTCCAGCATAGAGCGGGATCAGTTGGTCTTTGGAACCCAATCCATTTTGAAACTGGGCCGACCTTTGTCATCAATGCAAGGTACTTTTTTCCCATGACATGTCCTGTTTATCACAAACAGAAGATATAAAAATATTAGAATCGTTAGAAGATTTGGGAGATTGAGCCTTTAGAACCCATTTGTAGTTGGGTTTAACCCATTTCTTTTTCGATCTGATGGGTGGCTCAGTGCTTGCTTTTGATCTTGATGTCGGCCGTTGAGATGACTTTGACCTAACCGGTCTTTGTTTTACTGGATCATCTCTTGGATTGGGCTTGTTGGCTGACATTTCCTTCTTGCCCTTGGGATTCAGATGCTTGGCCTTGTGTGTTTGATTCTTGGCCTTCTGCGCATTCCAGTCATCATGGTCTGAACATGACCTTGAGGGATTTCTTTTGGAGTATCTCCCACTTGGCGCGTTTTGCCATCCTTGTGCGCAGTAAGGAACGTATGTGCGATTTGGACAGTTTCGGGCAATGTGTCCAGGTGTTCCACCGTTAAAACATGTCTTTTTCTTCACTATGAAGTTGTTTCTTCCCGCCCCTGGTGGCGTATCTTTGCCTTGTCTCTTGTTGTTCCCACATGCACACTTGCCACAAGAACTCTATTGCGTTGGAATTGGTGGCATGTATTTTTCAATGGCAGGTTGATGAGAAGCAGGTGAGTTCGAAGCAACAGATTCAAAGTTGAAGGAGATATTGGTTTGTTCAATGGTTTTCTCCTTGTTCTCATCTTCTGTTACTTTTCCTGCACATGAGGTAGCAACATTAGTATCTTCAATATTAATAACTCCTCTTGACACAAATCCCGCTGGTTTGCCATAAACCATGAATGGTTCATTGGCAATCTCCTCTTTGGTCAACGGGTGATACTGATATGCATGATTGAAAGGAGGAGGTACATTATCGTATCCTAAACCCTTTTGTTGGTTTTGTTTGAACTTTAATTGGGTTTCAAATAATGACTCGACTGTCTGACTTGACACAGTATAATTTTTGAAACTAACGTCTGTTTTTCCACACTTAATTTTCAAAGTGTCAAGTTCTTCAATTACAACATCAAGTTGTCTCTTAATATAGTCATAATTTTCACACTTGTTGCTATACTCTTCCTGAAGTTTTCTAAAGTCCTTGGTTTTTGCTTCTAATTCAGCCTTCAGGGATTTCTGTCCTTTCCTGAGTTGATATCCTTCATATCTCAGGTCTTCAACTTCTCTGTTCAATAAATCAATTTGTTCCAGAAGAAATTTAATCGTAGTTTCACAAGCTGGAGTACATGTAACTTTAGTGACCATAATGTTTTCAGAACTCATTGTTTTTCTACACTTCAAAGCATCAAGTTCTTGAATTACATCAGCAAGACTAAGATGATTGAGATCTTTTGTCTTCTTGATGATAGCCACATTCATATCCCAATTCAGTAGCTTTTTGTTTATCTCAAACTTAGACAAGAATATCCCAGCTATATTCATCTCAGTAGTAAGTGTAGTAAATCGCTGCAACTGAGTTTCGAGGGTTTCTCCAGGGATATAATCGAAAATGTTGAAATTTTGTCTTAACATATCCTGACGACTCTCTTTCATGTTTTCAACTCCCTCGTAGACTTGAAAATCAATAAAAAAGCACAACTAGAAGCCAAAATCAAACTTAAAAGTCAAACCCTTTGATTATAAACCTCAAAATTCAACCTTAAAAGTCAAATTTAAAAGGTTAAACTCAAAAGTCAAACCGAAAAACTAAATTTGAAAATTTAAAAGTTAAACGAAAAAGTCAAAGTTTAAAATCAAAATAAAATTCAAAAATAATTTTTTTTATTATTTTTTATTATTATTATATTATTATTATTATTATTAATTTTGATTTTAATTTTTTTTATTAAAAGATGAAAAAGGAATTTAAAATTAAAAAGGAATTGAATTTTGGTTAAAAGTGTCAAATTGGCGAAACTTGCTGCGACAGGAAGTGGTTATAGTTAAAAAATGGAAGGTATAAACCAACAGGTATGTTGTCCCAAGTGGCAAGACACGTGACTGATTATAGAATGGATCCAGGTTTGAACCTTCAAAGCCCCCCACCTTTTTTATTGAAACGCTTGGAGGAGCCGCAATTCACTAAGCCGAGCCGTAAATCCCGAGCCGTGATCCGAGCCGAGGCCGAGGCCGCAAACCTCCGGCGACCGTGAACAGTTTCCGGCCACAAACTTCGGACGTGAACTTTTTCCGGCAATAAGCTCCGGCCGTAAACCCTTCAAAGAATACGTGAAAAACAGCGTTTTCACCTCTTTTTGCTCCAAAACTCGATCAAAAACCCCTTTTTTATGAAAAACACGAAGAACAAACTCCCCTTATTTTTCAGAGGTCTATCCAAAAACGCAAGAATATTTCGAAAATAAGATCTAATAATGCTCCAAATCTAACAAAATTTACTGATACAACCAAGCTCTGATACCAATTGTAAGTCCCTAATTTGCTTGTGTATCCATCAGATCCGTTTGATGGTGCGGATTCCCAATCAAACGGATGATGTCAGATCAAATAAAAGAGAATGAGAAGAAGAATAATATGAATCTTCAATGTATTGAATAGATTGGAATGATGATCCTTTACACAAGATTCACACAGTTACACACATACGATCCATTCTCTCTCTCTCTAGCCATAAACTCTCTTCGTTCATCAATCTCTACTCCTCACCCTAACACCTATATTTATACCTGGAGAACATGGGTCGGATAACAACGGCCGTAAACTCAACCGTAAACATGACCCTAAACTCCAGAAATATTATAGAAAAATATAATTGCCCAGAAAAGCAAAGTATAAACCATATTTTGACCCAACGCCATCTACCGTAGCCAGTCTTCATCATAATAAATACATATTGGTTATAGTTGACGACTACACTCATTTCACTTGGGTCATCTTCTTGAGACTCAAATCGGATACACCACAGGTCCTGATTAACTTTATCAAAGAAATTGAACTTCAAATTAAGCTACCAGTAAGAAGAATAAGAAGTGACAATGGAACCAAATTCACTAATCAACACTTGAATAGTTTCTTGGTTTCAAAGGGCATCAGCCACAACTTTTCATCTCCCTATAGACCGTAGCAAAATGAAGTTGTAAAGAGAAGAAATCGTACATTGGTTGAAGCAGCTAGATCAATGTTAAAATTTGCCAACCTTCCTCTATACTTCTGGGCCGAAGCAATAGCAACTGCATGCTTTGTTCAAAACCGAAGCATCATTTGCATGTGTCTAAACAAAACTCCAGATGAGGGCTTGAACAACCGCAAACCAAATGTCAGATTCTTCCACATTTTTGGTTGTAGATTTTTTGTGATCAACAAAAAGGATCATCTTAACAAATTTGCACCCAAATCAGATGAAGGCATTTTCCTTGGCTACTCCACCAATAAAGTGGCCTATCGGGTTCTCATCAGACGAACAAGGCTGATAGTCAAAAGCTTCAATGTTAAATATGATGACTATTATGTCTGTAACACTGCTCCTTCAACTGAACCCAAATTCATCCTGGAAAGTGATATCCCAGCCTCTTCGAGTCCCCTAAACATAGTTGGCGTTAACTATCATGATCTATTTGACCCTGTAGAAATGGCACATCTCTCTGAAATCCTTGTGTCTCCGGTAGCTCAACAACAAAATTCTGACGTATTTGGTCTGTCTCTCTCTGAACAATTGTCACTCAACACTTCCACCTCGCTGGTTGAGGGGGAAAGTTCAACTCCAGTTCAGACGACAACCATCGAGGTTCCAGTACTAGAAGATGCAGCTCCGCTGTCCACTCACAGAGTCCCAATCCAACCAATTGCTCCTTTAGAATCTGAGGATGAAGAAATTAAGAACATTGACACAAGATCATATTTAAGGGTTATCACTTATTCATTTTTCTAGGAGGAACCATCTTCAATCCAGGGGGAACTCCCATCTGCAGTTCCATGGGAAGCTTCATTAACCGCTGCAGTTTAAGCTCCTACAGTCCAAGATACCTCTGCGGGCTGCTCTGAATTCGAGGGGGAACTACCTTCTCCAACCGCAGAATGTTCTGATGTTGAAGATATTCCCTCTACCGTAGCTGCTGATCACCAACAATCTTACCTTCATAATTGGACAAAGGATCACCCATCAGGTCAAATCGTTGGTAACCCATCCATAGGCATACAAACTCAATCTTATAGTGATCTAATAGACCACTGCCATTACGCAACCTTCATGTCCGCAGTCGAGCCTCGAACAATAAAAGAAGCACTCGTGCAGCCCGACTGGATCGCCGCAATGCAAGAAGAACTAGCTGAGTTTGAAAGGAATAAGGTGTGGAAGCTGGTACCAAAGCCAAAAGGCCACACAATCATCGGTACTAGATGGGTTTACAAGAACAAGCTTGACGAATCCGATGCGGTGGTGTGAAACAAAGCAAGACTTGTTGCTAACAGGTACATTCAACCGGAAGGCGTTGACTATGATGAAACTTATGCCGCTGTAGCCCGAATGGAATCCATACGCATATTCTTATCATATGCGGCACACAAGAACATCAAGGTTCACCAAATGGATTTAAATAGTGCCTTTCTCAATTGTGAACTGAAGGGGGAGGTTTATTTGCAACAACCTCTAGGATTCGAAAGTCAAGAATTTCCAAACTATTGCTACAATCTTGAAAAGGAAGTTTGCGGTCTCAAACAAGCTCCAAGGGCATGGTATGAGACTCTTTCAAAGTTTCTCAGCATGTCTGGGTACAAAATAGGTGTGATTGATCTTACTTTATTTAGAAGGGCAAATGGTAACCACTTAATGCTCGTCCAGATATATGTAGATGATATCATATTCAGTTCAACATACCATAATATGGTGGATGGTTTTGCGAAGCTCATGGCAAACAAATTTCAAATGAGCATGAATAGAGAGATCAATTTCTTTCCAGGTCTTCAAGTAATACAAGTCCCTCAAGGGATTTTCATCCATCAGGAAAAATACACATCGGAGCTGCTGAAGAAATAATCAATGGACAATTGCTCTTCAGCCAAAGTTCCAATGGCCTTTGAATACAAGATCTCTGATGATCCTACCAGAGAGTCAGTTGATCATAAAACTTATTAAGGAATGATTGGGTCATTGATGTACCTAACCGCAAGTTGACCAGACATTGTCTTTTCCACATAATTATGTGCTCGATACCAAGCCGACCGTAAAGTATCACATCTAACCACAGTCAAGCAAATCTTCAGATACCTCAAGGGAAGCAAAGCTCTAGGCCTCTGGTACGCAGTAGGAAATGACTTTAGCCTACAACCCTTCACCGATGCGGATCATGCCGATTGTAGATTAGATCAAAAGAGTACTTCTGGTAGCTGCCGATTTCTAGGAGGAAGATTAGTCAGCTGGTCTTCAAGAAAGCAAAATTGTGTTTTGTTGTCTATCGCAGAGGCAGAATATGTGGCCGCAGCCAATTGATGTTCTCAAGTTCTTTGGATGAAGATTCAACTGATGGACTACGAGTACAAAATGCTGCGAGTACCATTTTATTGCGACTTAGAGAGTGTCATTGCAATTTCTCACAATCCAATCCAACACTCAAAGATGAAGCAAATTGAATTGCGGTACCACTTTATCAAAGACCACATACTTAAATGTAACATCGAACTGATTTTTGTTCCCACACACGAGAAAATAGCTGATGTTTTCACAAAAGCACTTGATACCATTAAATTGAATAGCTTTCTAGAAATGTTAGGAATGATGAATCCTGACCCGCAATTCCTTTTGAACTGATAGTTACCGCAGTAATTGTCCTGTGAAGAACGTGTTTCGTTTCTTTTCAAAAATTCTTGAAGCATTCTCTTCACTGTGATTCTAGAACAATGTATTCATCATATGTCCGTTTGGTATATTTTGTATACCGCAATCACATATGATATATATATTCTTCGGGTCCTTAATCCGTTTTATTTCTAACTATTTGATTAAGTGTTTCTTCAGCTCAAGCTACCGCAGCCATACCATATCTCAACCGCAGTCATCATCTTTCCACCGCAATTACATTAAATGATCCAACATTTACTTCATAAAGACTAGAAGAAATTTGTGTGCTACTTGATGCTCTTTATGTAACAACCCAAATTTTTCAAACAATTTTTTTTTTCATTTTTAAAACATAATATTTTCCATTAAAAACAAGGCATAAATAGTTTAATTATTCGGTCAATACAATTATTCAAACTCCCAAGATCCTAAAACAATCTTCAGTGTGTATCGATCATGCCGGCGCCTTCCCACGGTCCTCGCTAGTACCTGAAATACATACATACACAACAACTGTAAGCATAAATGCTTAGTGAGTTCCCCAATATACACTTACACACATACGCCTTTCCAGGCCCTGACCTTCTGGTCCTCATTACAACGCCTTCCGGCCCATAACATAATCGCCTTCCGGCCCATAACGTATTGCCTTCCGGCCCACATATCATACATAGCACATATAACACTTAACTTACCACATATAGCATACATATCCATATAACACTTAACTTACCACATATAGCATACATATCCATATAACACTTAACTTACCACTTATAGCATACATATCACATAACATATTCGACCTTCCGGTCACACAGTCAAACCCTTCCGGGTACAGTATAGTGAGAAAACTCACCTCGTAAGTGCTGAAAGCTAGCAACTCCTGAAATCACTCGCGCACAAACCAACGAGCTACAACCCTCCTATAACATTACATAACTCATTAACACTCATATCATCTAAGTGTGACTATCCCTAAGAAGTCAGACTTAGGTCAACTCTGGTCAACGGTCAACGGTCAACTCGACTGGACTCGGCGAGTACCATGGCGACTCGGCGAGTCTAGTCGTCCTCACAGATTCCTGAATATTCCCTTTCTACTCGTCGAGTATACCTCTTGACTCGACGAGGTCCTCGTGGAAGAATCGCGGGGCCACCCCGACTCCACTCGCCGAGTCTGAAGAACAACTCGGCGAGTCCCAGCAAATCTTCAAGCTACTCGCCGAGTCTGAAGAACAACTCGGCGAGTCCATGCCATGCAGACGAGTAACTGCTTCCTGGGATAGGTCTCGTCCCGAAGTACACATGCATAGGACCTTCTGGACCTCTAAAGGTCCTAATACAAGACTATAATCGTGGGGTAACAAGGCATTTCTTCATCAAATCACTAAATGGGTTCTATAAACCCTAATTTCATAAATACATCAAAATAACATATTTGGTCCGAGTATTACCTGAAAACGCACTCTCTGTGTCCCCCCAAATCTCAGGACTCAATCCTCCTTGATATTCCTTTAGCCAAATCCCTCTTCTTCTTGCCTAACCAATTCTTCCAAGTTCCAAAGCTTTCTCCCTTGCTCTAGGCGTCCACAGCGATTAAGGTTTCTCTCAATTGACCAAAAGACGGAAAATGACGGCCTAAGAGGCGTTAAATACGATCCAAACTGAACGGTTAGGGTTTCTGCTGAACAGCGTCGACTCGCCGAGTCCATATCTGGACTCGTCGAGTCCAGTCGCGGACCCGCGACCAAGTCCGCGATCCTACTCGGCGAGTCTAGGCTCCAACTCGCCGAGTCCCCTCTTAAATCACCCCAAAAACATAATTTTAATAATACCTGAGATTCCGGGCTGTTACAATTCTCCCCCACTTGGATTAGACTTCGCCCTCGAAGTCTCATTCTGCAAATAGTTTCGGATGCTGCTCCCGCATTTCGCGCTCTGGTTCCCAAGTCATTTCTGATCCCTTACGGTGTTGCCACTGAACCAACACCAGAGGTACTTCCTTGTTCCTCAGAACCTTGATCTTCCGATCCCTGATAGCCACTGGTCTCTCCGCGTAATTCAGGCTCGCATCCACCTGAATATCCTCCAATGGAACCACTGCCGACTCATCGGCTATGCACTTCCTCAACTGTGACACATGAAAAGTGTCATGTATCTGACCCAACTCCGCTGGCAACTCCAACCGGTAGGCTACCCGACCTATCCTTGCAATCACACGAAATGGCCCAATATACCGGGGCCCCAACTTGCCTCTCTTCCTGAACCGAATCACTCCTTTCCAAGGAGAGACCTTCAGGAGAACGAAGTCGCCGACCTGAAATTCAAGCTCGGATCGGCGCCTGTCTGCATAACTCTTCTGTCGGCTCTGGGCAGTCAATAACCTTTGTCTCACTCGCTGAATCTGCTCTGTCGTCTGGAGCACGATCTCCGTGCTGCCCATCACTCTCTGTCCCACCTCTCCCCAGCAAATGGGGGTCCGACACCTCCTACCGTACAACAGCTCGAAAGGCGGCATACTAATGCTCGAATGATGGCTGTTGTTATAGGAGAACTCTGCCAATGGTAAGTACGCATCCCAACTACCCCCGAAGTCTAACACACACGCTCGGAGCATGTCTTCCAGCGTCTGAATTGTCCGTTCGCTCTGACCGTCTGTCTGGGGATGGT
Organism: Lactuca sativa; assembly: GCF_002870075.4. Classification (NCBI taxonomy): domain Eukaryota; kingdom Viridiplantae; phylum Streptophyta; class Magnoliopsida; order Asterales; family Asteraceae; genus Lactuca; species Lactuca sativa. The sequence goes on along the minus strand of NC_056626.2, from coordinate 180,994,670 downwards.
ATGCGGTACTAAAATGCAATTTAGTACCCAGCTCCTCATGGAATTTCTTCCAGAATCTGGAAGTAAAGCGCACATCACGGTCTGACACAATCGAGATCGGCACCCCGTGCCGAGACACCACCTCTCTCACGTATATCTCCGCCAATTTCTCCGCCGAAGAACTCTCACTGATGGCAAGGAAGTGTGCACTCTTTGTCAACCTATCCACGATCACCCAAATTGCGTCTACTCCCCTAGCAGTCCTTGGCAATTTGGTGATAAAATCCATAGTGATCTGTTCCCACTTCCACTCGGGGATCTCCAAGGGCTGTAACTTGCCATGCGGTCTCTGGTGCTCAGCCTTAACCCTACGGCAGGTCAAGCACCTCTCAACGAACCATGCCACGTCCCTCTTCATACAGGGCCACCAATATTCCTTCCTTAGATCCAAATACATCTTTGTAGCACCGGGATGGATCGAGAATTTCGATTTATGAGCCTCTTCCATCAACGTAATACGCGTACCGCCCACGAACGGCACCCAAATCCGACCCCGAAACGTCATAAGGCCTCGACCATCCTTGACAAACTCTGAGATTAACCCCACAACCCGCTCTTTCTTCTGCATTTCTGGTCGCACAGCCTCAGCCTGTGCCCTACGAATATCGTCCAATACAGGAGTCATCACGGTCAGTCTCAAGCACACATCTCGCAATGGAGTGCTCTCCGCCCTGCGGCTTAATGCATCGGCTACCACATTAGCCTTGCCTGGGTGGTACAGGATCTCACAATTATAATCCTTGACCACATCCAACCACCTCCTCTGACGCATATTTAGGTTGGGTTGATCCATCAAATACTTCAAACTCTTATGGTCCGTGTATATCGTACATCGAACCCCATACAAGTAGTGGCGCCAAATCTTGAGAGCGAACACTACTGCCCCCAGCTCTAAATCATGCGTGGGATATCTCGCCTCATGAGGCTTCAGCTGCCTCGATGCATAAGCTATCACATGACCCCTCTGCATCAACACTGCACCCAATCCCGAAATCGATGCGTCGCAATATACCACGAAATCTTCCATCCCTTCTGGGAGAGCTAATACCGGGGCTTCGCACAATCTCTGGCGAAGTGTCTCAAAAGAGGTCTGCTGCTCGGGCCCCCATGAGAACGTAACACCCTTCCGGGTCAATCTGGTGAGTGGCACTGCGATCTTGGAGAAATCCTTGATAAATCTCCGATAATACCCTGCCAACCCAAGGAAACTTCTGATCTCAGAGGGTGACTTCGGCACCTCCCAACTCATCACCGCCTCAACCTTGGCCGGGTCGACCAATATCCCTTTCTGATTAACCACATGTCCTAGAAACTGGACCTCCCGCAACCAAAATTCACATTTGGAGAACTTTGCATAAAGTTTCTCCGACCTCAATACCTCAAGGACCTCCCTCAAATGCTCCTCATGCTGCTCTCTCGATCTCGAATACACCAGAATGTCGTCGATAAATACGATCACCGACCGATCCAACATCGGCCTGCATACCCTGTTCATGAGATCCATGAACACAGCCGGTGGATTGGTGAGTCCAAAAGGCATCACCACAAACTCATAATGCCCATATCGCGTCCTAAACGCTGTCTTCTCGACGTCTTCCTCCCGTACTCTCACCTGGTGGTAACCTGACCTCAGATCGATCTTGGAAAACCAAGATGCTCCCTGCAACTGATCGAATAAATCATCGATCCTCGGCAACGGGTAACGGTTCTTGACCGTTAGCTTGTTCAATTCCCGGTAATCAATGCACATCCGGTGGGAACCATCCTTCTTTTTGACGAACAGAATAGGTGCTCCCCATGGCGAGCTGCTCGGCCGAATGAATCCCCTCCCCAGCAACTCCTGGAGTTGCGAGGACAACTCTTGCATCTCTGGAGGTGCAAGACGATAGGGCACTTTAGCAATAGGTGCTGCCCCCGGAACCAGATCAATACTGAACTCTACTTGCCTCACAGGCGGTACTCCCGGCAACTCCTCGGGAAAGACATCTGAAAATTCGCGCACCACCGGAACTTCCTCAACTGACTTCGGTTTCTCGGAAACCTCCCGCGTATCCATCACATACGCCACAAAACCTTTACAGCCCTGCTGTAGACACTGCCTCGCCCTAGCGGCCGAACAAAAAGCTGATCCCGAACGGGTACCCTCGCCGTACACCGAAAGAACTCCACCTCTAGGGTCTCGTATAGTCACCAACTGACGCTCACAGTCGATGACAGCGCCGAACCGGCTCAGCCAGTCCATGCCCACGATGACACAGACATCCCCCATCGCGATAGGAATCAGATCAATTGGGAATCCAATCCCGAAAATCTCTAGTACACATCCCCGAAGAACCTCCGTAGCACAAATCACCTTCTCGTCAGCTATAGAAACTCTCAAAGGTCGACTCAACGACCCACGACTAACGCCGATATGCTGACTAAAGGCTAAGGACACAAAGGACCTACTCGCACCCGAGTCAAATAACACTAAGGCAGGCACAGAGTTCACAAGGAAAGTACCTACGCATGTAATAACATAAGCATAACATCTTGACATTAAACTAAATACATGAATTACAACATACCTGCCACAACATCGGGCGCAGCGCGGACCTCCTCCGCAGTCAGCTGAAAGGCTCTCCCACGAGCCCTCGGGGCCTCGACCTTCACCGGTCGAGTCTCAGTAGTCCTGGCAACAGGTGCAGATCCCTGACGAAGCTGAGGGCACTCGGCCTTCCGATGGCCGGTCTGGTTGCAATGGAAACAAACCATAAATCCCTTGGGACACTCCCTAGCAATGTGTCCCTCCTTGCCACACTTGTAGCAAGCACCGGCTCGACACGCCCCATCGTGACCCTTGCCGCACTTTACGCAAGTGCGGTTCTTCGAACCTCCCGTCCTCAAATCGGCGGACTTGATCCGCTTGGCTGCCGGCTGAGACTGAGCCGGTCGCCGGTCTGCCTGCTGAGACTCGGCCTCCTCCCTGGTCTGAGTCTCTAACTCGATCTCACGCTTCCTGGCATTCGCTTGAAGCTCAGTAAAAGTATGGTAAGTGGAGTTTGACACAAACTCCCGGATCTCCCTCCTCAGAACACCCAAGTACCGGCTCATCCGAGCCTGCTCTGTGGCCACTAGCTCGGGGCAAAACATCGCCCTCTCGTGGAACTTCCGCGTGATCGCCGCCACCGAATCAGTACCCTGCTTGAGGGCTAAGAACTCCTGAACCAATCGTTCCCGCTCCACCGGGGGAACGTACTCATCCCTGAACATGGTAGTGAATCCCTCCCATGTCACTGCCGCAGTCTCTGCTAAAGTGAAGTTCGCCGTCATGAACTTCCACCAGTCCTTGGCTCCCAGACGGAGCTGGTTCAAAGCGAACCGTACCCTCAGGTGCTCCGGGCATGAACAAGTGTAGAAGCACCCCTTTATATCTGCGATCCACCTCATCGCAGCAATCGGATCCTGCGTCCCGTCGAACTCTGGTGGCTTCGTGTTGCTGAACTCTCGGAACAGCAATGAATCACCCCCCTGTGGCCTAGCAGCGGCCACAGCTGCGGTAGCTGCAGCGGTTGCAGCCTCAGTCAATGCGGCGTACCGCTCGTCGAACGTCTCCATAAGGGTGGTCTTGATAGACCCAAACATCTCCGGGATCTCGGCCCGGATCGCCGCCGCCACCTCCTCGTGGATCATCTGACGAATATCCTCGTCACTCACACCGCTCGTACTCGCCCCGTGCCGCGGTCTAACCATGATATCTCTGAAATACAACATAAAACTATCAGAGATTCTATCAAGTGTAATTGCACTCGATAACGCGACCCTACCCCGTCCCCGACATCCAGGGATTCTTACTTGGGTCTCCCACTGACCCGGTGTCCTCGGTAGTACGGGCCCAATACTACCGACCACACCGCATCAGTGTTCATCCCAAGTCCTCCTCCCCAAACTTCGGATAGTGAGTACTCTACTTCTGATATGCACTATCTACCCGCATACTAGCAAAGCATCTCATATAAGCAAACTTCCCTAGACTAAGGCATCACAAATCAGGCCACTCTAGTCCTATCATGAGTACCTAGTCTTCTAGCATGCATAACAATTCATATCATATAATATTGTAAGGTATTTTTGGGGATCTTTACCGTTCGGGCGCTGACTGATCGTACACACTGCTTCTTTCTTGCTTACCACAAAACCATTTACAAAATTTTATGCCTTTATTTGAAAAGTTTCCTCAAATCCTCGGTTTGAGTTCAGTTACCCCCGAAGGTGCACCCGAATCCCTCAAACCAAGGCTCTGATACCAATTGTAACAACCCAAATTTTTCAAACAATTTTTTTTTCATTTTTAAAACATAATATTTTCCATTAAAAACAAGGCATAAATAGTTTAATTATTCGGTCAATACAATTATTCAAACTCCCAAGATCCTAAAACAATCTTCAGTGTGTATCGATCATGTCGGCGCCTTCCCACGGTCCTCGCTAGTACCTGAAATACATACATACACAACAACTGTAAGCATAAATGCTTAGTGAGTTCCCCAATATATACTTACACACATACGCCTTTCCAGGCCCTGACCTTCTGGTCCTCATTACAACGCCTTCCGGCCCATAACATAATCGCCTTCCGGCCCATAACGTATTGCCTTCCGGCCCACATATCATACATAGCACATATAACACTTAACTTACCACATATAGCATACATATCCATATAACACTTAACTTACCACATATAGCATACATATCCATATAACACTTAACTTACCACTTATAGCATACATATCACATAACATATTCGACCTTCCGGTCACACAGTCAAACCCTTCCGGGTACAGTATAGTGAGAAAACTCACCTCGTAAGTGCTGAAAGCTAGCAACTCCTGAAATCACTCGCGCACAAACCAACGAGCTACAACCCTCCTATAACATTACATAACTCATTAACACTCATATCATCTAAGTGTGACTATCCCTAAGAAGTCAGACTTAGGTCAACTCTGGTCAACGGTCAACGGTCAACTCGACTGGACTCGGCGAGTACCATGGCGACTCGGCGAGTCTAGTCGTCCTCACAGATTCCTGAATATTCCCTTTCTACTCGTCGAGTATACCTCTTGACTCGACGAGGTCCTCGTGGAAGAATCGCGGGGCCACCCCGACTCCACTCGCCGAGTCTGAAGAACAACTCGGCGAGTCCCAGCAAATCTTCAAGCTACTCGCCGAGTCTGAAGAACAACTCGGCGAGTCCATGCCATGCAGACGAGTAACTGCTTCCTGGGATAGGTCTCGTCCCGAAGTACACATGCATAGGACCTTCTGGACCTCTAAAGGTCCTAATACAAGACTATAATCGTGGGGTAACAAGGCATTTCTTCATCAAATCACTAAATGGGTTCTATAAACCCTAATTTCATAAATACATCAAAATAACATATTTGGTCCGAGTATTACCTGAAAACGCACTCTCTGTGTCCCCCCAAATCTCAGGACTCAATCCTCCTTGATATTCCTTTAGCCAAATCCCTCTTCTTCTTGCCTAACCAATTCTTCCAAGTTCCAAAGCTTTCTCCCTTGCTCTAGGCGTCCACAGCGATTAAGGTTTCTCTCAATTGACCAAAAGACGGAAAATGACGGCCTAAGAGGTGTTAAATACGATCCAAACTGAACGGTTAGGGTTTCTGCTGAACAGCGTCGACTCGCCGAGTCCATATCTGGACTCGTCGAGTCCAGTCGCGGACCCGCGACCAAGTCCGCGATCCTACTCGGCGAGTCTAGGCTCCAACTCGCCGAGTCCCCTCTTAAATCACCCCAAAAACATAATTTTAATAATACCTGAGATTCCGGGCTGTTACACTTTAATAAAAAAACATTCTTCCCAACATTCATTTTGTAGCATACAACATCTCAAACTTTTCCAAATCATTTGTTTTAGTCAGGCCTATTTTGGGCTTTAATAAAAAAACATTCTTCCCAATTCCATTTGTAGCATACAACGTCTCAAACTTTTTTAAATCATTTCTTTTAGTCAGGCCTATTTTGGGCTAAGCAACAAGTAATGTGTTTTTCCATAAAACGCAATCTTTAATGAAAATCTTTTCCTTTAACAAGTCTTATCACCCAACCGTTAAATGTATAATCTGTTTCAACTCCCTACCTTTTCACAACGGATAATAACCCTCACCACACGATTTCTAGACGTGTTATCATGGGTCTGGCATTTCATTAAATGCTCCCATTTTCTTGGCAAAATATTTTTATTTCTGATTTAATTTCTACTGATAATGTAAAAAAAGACCAAAGGTTTTTCTTTTACCAGCTGTAATTAAATTAAAAATATTAATTTTCAAATCCGGAGATATAAAACCCCTTTTTCCTCCCAAGAAAGCTTTACGCTTTCTGAACCCTTAAGGCGATTCTTCTCTTCTTCATCTTCTTGCTCTCAGTTTTTCTGCAAGTTCCTAATATTTTCAAACAATGGTGAAATCCGCACTACTAGAAAAATAGCCTTTTACGACGCGCAACCACGACACTTATTGATTTACGTTACGTAAAAGAGAGTGGCATTAAAAAAGTGTCATCTCTTCAAAAAGTTTAATGATTTACGCCGCGCTTTACTGCGCACCCTTAAATTAGTGTCTAATCCAAAAAAAAAAAACACGGAGGGCACCTATTATAAAATAGGCGTCGTCTATGGATGTCGCTTTATAAATTTTAATGGAAGGCGCGTTCCATCCCTTAATAACCAGGGGGAAAATGAAATCCTAAAAAATTAAAAACACCGTCTTCCTTTTTTCTCCTTTCCCTCTTTCCCTCCTTTCCCTCTTGGTCAGAGAATACAGTCTACGATGCACAGTTGAAAAGGAACGACTCAGCAAAATCCGTAATGATGTGAGAATACTTCTAACTCTTGAGGACAAAGATCCATGAAGAATCTTCGAAGGCGAAGCTCTCATGACGAGGATGAACAGGTATGGTTTTCTGGATGAACGTTCTTGCCCTCACTATTGAAAACTTCATTAAACGTCATCTTCCAACCCTCGTCTTCATTGAACAGATTATTTATCTTCTCAAAAAATCACAGGAGCCATTATCTAGGGCTTTTTTCAAGGAGTTCTCTCTGCAACGTTCTCTACCTCAACTCTCCTCACCTGCAAGCGACCTCAGCTCACCTCTTTCCACCGGAGACCTTAGGCTCACCTCACCTCACCGGAGACTGGAATGACTGCTCAAGTTTCCAAGACCTAGGGCTGATTAAGGTATGTTTATCATGATCTCGACACATCTCAACAACACCACTACAACTCATTCTCATTCATCGACTTACTCTTCTAACCAATGTTCTCCGTATCGCCTACTTCTTGCCTTCCCATGGTTCGCTAATCAGATCCGATTTGCCAAACACGACTCCATGTGAGTTCTTCCCTTTGTGTTGTATCTGAAGAAATTAAAAAAGTTTATGATCAATGTTCATGAGAATTACTTGATTTACCTGATTGAAATCACTCTCCATAGACAAATGATTTGAGCACAAAAAAAAAGTGAATTTGGAAATTTTTGCTTCAACAACCAATTGATGAGCATTTCGATTCTTCTGTGTAGAATCAGATCTGAGGCAGCTTTTCATTTCAGGTGTATCGTGTTTTTACTATTTATTAGGTCAAATGGTTCACATTTTGGTTTGATTAGCAAAGTAGGATCTTTAGTACACAAAATGGTGAACCAACTATGGACAATTCATATCATCTTTTTGACGTAAATAATTCACGTTGTTTTTTTAGGGATCTTTGAGGCTGCTTACTGATATCTTGTATCATATGTTAAAAAAAGATGGAATTGGACATGCCTCTTGATTACACATCATTCCAACTCTCACGAAAACATTCAAGGTAACTTCAATTTTTAATACTTAATAGTACAATTTGTTTTGATGATTTTGTCTAACTGCATTTAATCCTTTTATCCACCTTTTGTGCAGATGTGAATTGATTGTTTCCAGTATTGGAAACACTGAAAAGCTTGCATCGGGTTTAGTGAAGCCAATTTTGACACATTTGAAGGTTGTGGAGGAACAAGTTGGATCCTCAGCTCAATTCATTAAGCTTGAAGTAGATAAACGTAAAAATGTGGACTCATGGTGCACAAAGGGAACACTTGAGAGGTAGTGTCCTTATACAAAATTTAAAGCTTATATGTTTGAAATTTGGATATAATCATATAATTGATAAATTTTTGTCATTAGGTTTGTTCGTTTTGTAAGTACACCTGAATTTGTTGAACTACCTAGTGATCACCTTTGATGCTGACATCTCTCAACTAGAAACAGGTCGTAAAATATATTTCACAGGTATGTGGTTTTAATTTTTAAACTATGTATAATTGTTCATATACATATATAATTAAGGGTGTTCATTTAACTAAAGGTTTCATGTTAATTTCAGGGATCATCTGATCAGCTATCGAGTAACATAGGTGATGGTAGATCAAGCACAACAACTAGGGCTGATGCAACAAAGTATAGTTAAATTTTATTGAATGTGCTATCTTTTTTTGGTTTTGTTGCAGTCTGTGTTGACTGTTGAGTTGACTATTCGTTTCCTTTTTTATAGGAAGAAGCTTTTGAGGGCAATTGATGTAAGGCTGACAGTTGTGAAGCAGGATTTGAATACAACTTGTGCTCGTGCCACTGCTGCTGGTTTTAACCATGACCCAGTGGCTGACCTCCAGTTGTTTGCAGAGAGATTAGGTGCCACTCGCCTAAAGTAAGAAATCTTTTCTTCCATTTTTTATCTTGTTTATTGTGTCATTTTTTATCTTTAATTGTATCTATCTTCCACTTTCTAATAACAATACTCATTCTATTCTTCTGCAGGATCTTCGCAAAGAAGGTGGTGTTCTTTGATTGGTTCAAGATGAAACTTCCTCAATGCAAAGACTCTCATCTTATGGTGGTGGTTTCTAGGCTAAAATCAAAGATTTTATCTATTGTAAGTTCTGATTGTAAACCACAATCTTATGTTAACTTTATTAAAGGATTCTTTTTTCATTAATAGCTTTAAATCCTGTTTCTTCAGATGCTACAACTTTGTGAAGTCCAAATCATCTCTTTTTCTTTTTGGCTGCAAGCACAACTGAAGGTTTAGCTTTAGCTAAGTCTACTATATCTGAGGTTTGAAAATGAGGTTTATTTAAGACATTATCATAATAATAGTCGAATTAGTTTGCATGATGTTTATATTCGTGCATGAATTAGGTCTTAACAAGATACTAATTGTTGATTGGGATGTTTTATCCTTGTGGTGATGATGGATCATATGACATGAAGTGTGAGGGAGAAGGTGAAGGGTACAATATAAATGTTCCATGGGAGATGGACAATGTGGTGATGCAAATTATATTGCAGCATGGGACCATATACAGATCCCTATTACAAGAGAATTTAAACCTGATATAATTCTAGTTTCAACAGGATTTGATGCAGGTCAGTTCTACTTCTACTAACTCTCGGTGTTCATAAAGTTATGTTTTTTGTACTATAATTTTTCATTTTTGTATTTTTAAACAGCTATTGGTGATCCTCTTGGAGGCTGTTGTATTACACCGATCCCTGTTGTATTTTTAAACAGCTATGGGAGGTTCCAGAAGAGGAATTGAATGTTGTGATAGATACTAATCTGAAAGGAGTATAAAATATGTTACGTCACTTCATTCCTCTTATGATTGAGAAAAAACAAGGGATTCTTGTTAATATGTCGTCTGGGTGGGGAAGATCTGCTGCAGCACAGGTAAAAATTGAAACCAATAAAACATTTTTTTCATATTAAGTCTTTTTGTCTGGATAAAGTGTTGTATATACAAACTCTTTCTTTACTAGACTAAATAAACCATATGAATCATACTAATAAACCGTATGAATCATACTAAATGACCATTTTATCCATATGAATCATACTAAATGTCAACTTTATAAATTAATATAGATAAGCATAGCTGTTTTACTTTTATTAAAGATCAGATTATTAATTTTTTTAACTTTGGTTTAAGATCCTTCTAATTTAGCTCTTCTCTCTATCCAATTTTTGTTTTTTCTCTTCAATTTTCTTTATGTTTTTTTATGAGATCATCTCCAATGATAGTTTTTTTTAAAGCGTTTTACTATTTGAAAAAGCTTACCATTGGAGAAGAAGACTAAACACTTATTTTCCCTAACCTTTTATTTATCTTTTAGGCTCTGTCACATTTGATATTTACATTTGCTAGCTCTTTATTTATACACCAACTATATTTAGATATTAAATTTATTTTAGGCTTTGTATTTAGTTAATTAATTTATTTAATAAACAAAATAAAAATTATGCAGTTACATAATCTTTTATCGTTTTTTCATTATAATGTTGAATAATGTTTTTTTAAAAATTTTAATAATAATTTCATGTAAGGGTTTTTTTTTTCTTCGAAAATACTACATATGTTGGTAAAATTATAAATTGTACGAGTGGATTTAATAGAACATTTAAGATAGATACAAAGATAATTTGATTAACTTTTGAGAAAAGCTTTTTAAAAGTTTCACCATTGAAAAGGTTGTTTGATAAAAGTTTTTTGCCAAACAGAAATATAAAAATTAATAATATGACAAAAGTCAAAAAACTTTTGTTTAATCGATGAGATGGCATTATATTTCTAAGATGTTAATGGGCTTATATGCTTTCATAACTTCCAAATTCCAAAATATCAAAGCTTTTAGATATGTCTGCAGCATGCAAGACTCTGATTTTTATCATTCTGTTATGTTGAGTCACATTGACTTCTTAACTAAATCATGGGAATGGATGTGTGCAGGTTCACTGTGGGAGTGGAAGAGTGTTAACTAAACCTTTTGCCTTTTTTTTTGTGGGGGGGGGGCAGGGGGGATAGGATGTTAGAGGCGGATTCAGGTTGGTTGGGATTTGATTGGGAGGGGGGTCCATCAAGATTGGTGGGTTTAGGAAGAGTCTAGATGATGATGAGACACCTTGCAGCTATTGGTGAAACGTATGCCCAAACTGTCCTTGAAGATGCTGCTTGGAACCTGTGGCATGTAAATCCTTCTCAGGCCAGCACATCTACATCTACTTCTTCTTCAAATAATCCAAATCCTTTCACAAGTACTATAAGACACCAAGGAGGACACACTACTGGGGGTGGGGGTGGGTCCCTCATCAGAACCATGCCAACTCCACTTGTCCCGGATGTTGACTTGTCAAACATAATCGCCATGGTTGAAACCGTTCGTGAAGTCCTTCCCCATGTCCCTGATGAATTAATATTACAGGTACCTATCCTCTCTCTCTCTCTCTCTCAATTCCTTTTTATTTAATTTTTTGAATTGGACATGGACATGAACATGATATGATAAAAAGAAAGGCAAGGGTCAGTAGTCATTGGTCATTGGAGGGAGGTTGTGTGCCGACGTCAGCCACCCAACCACGCACAGTGTCCTGTAATATTTGAGAGCTATAGTTTTTTTTATATAGGAAAAAATAAGTTAGACAAAAATATTGATCAAACTATAGCCCCCTCCCTCCACCTGATTGAGCTTTTAGGGAAAAATGAAAAACAAATTTGTTATGTATTATTGATTGAGATTATGTATGTGACTGATTAACTGGTTGCGTTTCTTGTTTTGTATTAATAATTAATTTAATGAAAGGGATCTATTATGTGGGACAGGGATAGGGACAGTGGAGGTGGTCAAGTGAGATCTCGTTGCTTTTATTGGGGTCTAGTGTTTATATTTGGGACTGGATAATAAGTAGGAAAATGGTTGTTTATACCGTATATCTTCAACCCATCTGGCTTCGAATGGTAGAAGTATGCTTCCAATTATTTTATTTTTTTTCCAAATTCATGAATCTATATTATAAGATTTTGATGATTGGGATGTGATGTGAACAGAGTTGTGGAAGATTTTGATGATTGGACTAACTAGCTTATGTATAAAGGTGGAGTTGGAGTGAAAGGAGACAATAGTTGGGAATCTTGGCGGGATGAAGAACAGGCACATATCCAGAAAATCAGAGGGCGTGTACTTGAAACTATATTGTGCTTGTGGTTCTTCATATTTCAATACGAGATAGTCTACAAGCTCCAGCTCACTGGAAATCATACATCATTATTGGTACTTACAATTTTTATTTATTTCACTTTTTTTCTATGTGAAAATATACTGACAAAAAATACATTACATGACATGATATGTTGGTTGAGTAGCTTTACGGGTTCTCATGGGTGGTGTTAGATGAAATTGTGATGATATACTCTCTAGTTCATAGGATCAAGGATTGTCTATTAGCCTGAGGTATTATCTGCAACGAACATTGATTCTTCTAATAATTAGATTTGTATATTAGTTTTTTGACTTTTATTTGATCAGGTCACAAGAATTATCGGAACAGGGGTTCATTAGTCTTAAAGAATTATGAAAGGCAAGATGCAACTCTACTTTGTTGGAATTTGATGTTTATCATATTTGTGTATATCTTTTTAGTTTCTATAGCATTACATTGCAGAAAATGTCCCTTAATAGCAATGTTGCAAGCTTGCTGTTAACATCTCGTGTCAGAAATACAAACACAGATCGAAAACCATTTTCTTTCACTGTTGCATATAAAACCTATTTTTCAGTTTCGGATATCAGGTATTAAGTTTTTTCGTTCTTTTCCATGTATATATTACATATAATCATGTTAGAATTTGGTTTATATTAGTTCCTATCAAATGGACTTAATATCATGTTTTTTATTATTGCATCATCTTAGTTGTTCCCAATAGAATGGTGTAGCTGTGTTTTCAAAAAAGATTTCATTCTCTTGTTTCTGTGAAATCTGTGTAAAAGGATTGAAGACGCTGAAATTAAGCACAAGGTACAACCAACATTCAAGATTATTATTTCAGATCAGATCACAAATTCACAATATATTTATGTGTCTTTGTTATACATATAGATAAGGAAGGTAGATCCGACTTGGGACATGGAGGCTGATGAAGGAGACAATTACACACATATTCCAGTAAGAAATAGAGTTGGATGATTATTTGATAGTTTTATAGGAATGTATAACCCATGTTAGCAATGTATTATTTTTGTTTAACATTTGAATGATTATTTGTATGACATTTTATAATTTGTGCAATTTATATTATTTTTTGTGTATGAAATTTTATTTTATATTTTGCAATGCATTGTATTTTTTGTATATGGTATTTTATTTCTATTATGATACATTAAATGAAAACTTAATTTAAAATGTATAAATAATATTTTTTTTAAACATTTAAAATTATGATACGCAAAAATGTGTGTCATCTTCATTTATGACATGGCCTTTCTTGACAGGGGCTTTCTTGATATGCATTGTGTGTCATTAACACGCGCGTCGTAAGGTTATGACATGCGAATGTGTGTCGTCTTACTTTATGACAAGGCCTTCCTTGATACGCATTGCGTCTCGTAAATGCGCGTCGTAATTGCGCGTCGTAAATGAGCGTCGTAAATGCGCGTCGTCTATCTTTATGACAGGGCCTTCCTTGATGCGCATTTGCACGTCGTCTGAGCCTTTTACGACGCACAATGACCGTCGTAAAAGGCTGTTTTTCTAGTAGTGCCGGTATCTCCAAGAAACAATCCATGGCCTTAGGGTCGGTGAAACCAACTGGTTCTAACACAACAATCAAGGTTCAGTCCCCATCCATTGTTTTAAGCAATTTTAGGGTTGTTTTTGAAGATCAACCCACTACAATGAAGCAATTCGATTGATGACCCAGTTCATTCCATCACATCCACTGTTTGGTGAATTTGACTCATTCATTGATGTCGTCCCACTCCCCACTCTGATCAAATGTGCTTTTTCAGCTTATCGTCTACTTCACAACCTTCAGGAAGTGCACATGCACTTGATCGATGATTCACTGGTCGTGCTCACCAAGACCAAGTTTTTGGAAGCTATAAACCTTAGGGTTCCCTTCACTACCAAGTTCTTCTCACCGAGAACATCCGACATCATCACCACTCTGTACTAGATGGGGTAGCAAAAGAAGTTGAAGGGGATCAGAGAATTTAAGAAGAATTAGTTATCGGCGGTGTGGCAGTTTATCTGTCACTTTGTCATCAGAAGTTTGCCCGGCAGAACCGGTTGCACAGATAACATGGGGATCAACCTTCTCGAGCTTGTATGGAGTATATTCACCGGCAACGCAGTCAATTTTGGTCAAATCTTGTGGGCTGACTTCCTACAGTACATTCCAAAGGAGTCTCGTAGAGATGATGCAATTGCACTTACTTTTTCTCAATTTTGGTCTCTCTGCGTTTCGTATCTTCATAAGTGGGCGAAGCTAGACATGGGTGATGATTCTACACTCTTTATCACACGCGACTTAAAAAGGTACACCCCTTCCAAAGATCAATCTATTTTGGACCCCTTAGTAGATTACCTGGACACATTCTCGAGTCTATTGGACTCGATGCTCTCAAAGTCAAAGACCATATTGAGGCTACAGATGGTATTTGTCACACCCGAAAACCGAGAACGGCGGAAACGTTCTGGGGCGGAGGACGTCATGTATAGTATCACAACACAGTAATAGTAAACAAGTAAACAAACATCATCCATTGCATTAAACATATAATTTTAATACATGTGTGTTCTTTGTAATGTAATAGACACCAAAAATGAATGATCAAAAATAAAAGATGAGTCTTGTCTGTGCTCCGTCTTCTCAAAAACCTGTCACCGGTACCTGTCTACTGATGACCTAAGAATACAAGTTATTTTGAAAGCATAGATTAGCATTTAAGCTGGTGAATTCATAAGTATTTTAGTGTCTTTGATTTGTAAAACTGTAAGGAAAAGACTTGTAACTGTTTGATGAAAAAGTTTGTATAAGTGTGAAAACGCTAGAAAATCCCATATTTCCTACTAGTATAAAAAGTAGTCTTCTACCAAGACCCGGTAGTTTTGGAGGTTTGCTTCTCCATATGAATGAAGGTTTTTCCCCCATGTAACTATTATTATCAAAATATATAGTCTACCTCATCGTTTAAGTGAATATGTCACATAATAAAGGTAAAAGGGAAAATAATATAATCATTAGGATATTATCCTGTGGTACTAGGATAAACACGACAGAGTAATTTGCCGAATAGTATTAACCATAGACATCCGTCGATGTGCATGTTCCCTCTGTGGCTAACAGCTGGGTGTATAATGGTTAGTCCCGTACGTATATGATAGTATCTACTCATATAATATGTAATAGTATCTCATCATATAGTATGTAATAGTATCTCTTCATATAGTATGTAATAGTATCTCTTCATATAGTATGTAGTACATTTGTATAGGCTCATGAATGAACTGACTCTTGTATGTTCCAATTGTACTGGGAATAGTAAGTAGTATCTCCTAAACTATACCTATTATAGTTTACTAGTAATGTAGTATGAAGTGTCCATGTGTGTTTATACATCTTTGCTAAAAAAAGTGTTGGAGCTGAAATCACAACCATCTTATGAAATACATAAATATATACCTACTACATAAGTGTATACATATGGTTTTTAACAATACATAAGTTGAATAGAGGTTTTTGTAATACGTTTAAAAGGTTTGAAACAATAAACAATAAAGACTTGAATGCCAATTTATAAAATGATTTAAAAGTAGTTTGTTTGATAAGACGGTATGAAAGTATAGTAAATCCATCTGTTTGATAGTTATTAATCACATGTGATTGATATAATAACTATGATATTCAACTTGTACCCCCCCCCCCCCCTAAAAGAATTTAAAAGCATTTAAAAGGTTGTTTAAGGGGTATGAACTCACCTAAAGTGAGTGATGCGGATGTAAGATCGGTATAGGAAATTGAGTGTCAATTGAAGACTTAAGCACAAACAAATCCTATTAGCCATATAATGACATATATATATATATATATATATATATATATATATATATATATATATATATATATATATATATATATATATATATATATACAATTAGTGTATGTAATAACTAATTATTGATTTGGAACCACATTAGGGACTAGTAAACACTTATTATGAAGTGTTACAACCATATAATATTGTATATGAGTGGTATATGACTATACAATGGGGTGTATGGTCAAAATGCACAACAAATGTGTGTGTGCGGCCAGGGAGTGTGTGCGGCCGCACACTCCTTATGGAATGTGCCAAAACATGATTTTAAGCTATAAGGGACATCTAGGGAGGTTTCATTCTTCATGCCTTAGCCTTAAATGAAGTTTGTTGTCATTTTGGGACCTAAAAAGGGGTGTGTGCGGCCAGCATGGTGTGTGCGGGCACACACACTTGAAGATCATACAAAATGATGTTTTTCATGTATAATGCACACACACTTGAAGATCATACGAAATGATGTTTTTCATGTATAATTTCAAGTGTTCTTAGCATATAACTAGTTGTGATAAGTGTGTACATGTTATAGAGGCTTGAAAGGGGTGATTATGGTCCAAAACTTAGTGTGTGTTCTTGGTGTTCTTGGTGTTATTGACTCAAAATGGATGTTTTCATGGATCAAATCAAAGGGAAAGGCTAGTTAAGGTCTTGCATCAACAAATCATAGGCAAGTATTACTTACTTTTATGAAGATCAAGATGAATATTTGGATGATACTTGATAGAATCTTGAGCTCTAGCCTTGAAGGAGTGGAAAAGTGATCAAAATTGGCTAAGTGTTCTATTTATATGAAGGAGTGTGGCTGAAATGGGTGTGTGGCCGCACACTCATGTGTGTGCCTGCACACTCCATGTGTTGGAGTGTTTCACCCGGTTTTGATTGGTATGCATCGAGTTAACCCATTTCTAAGCTACTCCTTGATTGTATTACATTTAGAACACTCCAATAGACCCTAAAAAGTGCTACATGATAGCAAAATGAGTCTAACTTCGATAGAATTGATCTATTGAACATGAAAATTTCGGGTTGTCACATCATCCCCCGTTAGAGAGAATTCCGTCCCGAAATTAGAGTTTAAGCAAATAAGTAGTTACAAATAACTAAGTAAAGAGATGAGGATATTTCAATATCATTTGATCCTCGCACTCCCATGTGAACTCAGGTCCTCGCTTGGCGTTCCAGCGAACCTTCACAATCGGAATACAGCTTTGTTTCGTTTGCTTGACCTCTCGGTCCATGATCTCTATAGGTTCTTCCACGAACTTGAGGCTCTCGTTGATCTCGATCTCATCGAGTGGGATTACAAGAGTCTCGTCGGATAGACACTTTTTCAAGTTAGAGACATGGAAAGTAGGATGTACGTTACTGAGTTCACGCAGTAGATTGAGTTTGTAAGCTACAGGGTCGATTCTAGCAAGAATCTCGAAAGGCCCTATGTATCTTGGATTTAGCTTTCCACGCTTTCCGAAGCGTATCAAGCCCTTCCAGGGTGAGAGTTTCAAAAGGACTCGATCTCCCACCTAGAATTCTAAAGGTTTCCTTCGCTTGTCTGCGTAGCTTTTCTGACGGTCTCTAGAGGCTTTCAATCGTTCACGGATCTGAATGATCTTCTCTATTGTTTCCCATATGATTTTCGGACCCGTGAGAGTGCTGTCAGGAACTTGTCCTTTAGCTAACTAGGTGTCGCCCACCTCAACCCAGCACATAGGGGATCTACACTTCCGGCTATAGAGGGCTTCAAATGGAGCAACCTTTATGCTCTTGTGATAACTGTTGTTGTAGGAATATTTGACAAGGGGTAAATGAGTATCCCATGCCTTCCCAAAGTTAATCACACAGGCTCTCAGCATATCTTCTAAGGTTTGGATAGTTCTCTCACTTTGTCCGTCGGTCTATGGATGGTAGGCTGTACTCATGTCCAGCCTCGTCCCAAGGGAACTTTGTAGCGACTGCCAGAACCTAGAAGTGAACCTACTATCTCTATCGGAGATAATGGATATGGGAACACCATGCAATCGTACGATCTCCCTAATGTATGTTCTTGTTAGTTTCTCCATCTTGTCAGTCTCTTTGATTGCTAGGAAATGCGCGGATTTGGTCAATCTGTCGACGATGACCCAAATGATATCAAGTGCACCCGTTGTCTTGGGAACTTGGTTATGAAGTCCATAGTAATCCGCTCCCATTTCCATTCTAGTATCTCCGGTTACTGAAGTAAACCTGATGGTTTCTGGTATTCGACCTTAACCTTGGCGAAAGTAAGGCATTTACTCACAAAGGTAGAAATCTCTGCTTTCATGTTAGGCCACCAATATAACTTTTTAAGATCCAGATACATCTTATCTGAACCTGGGTGAACGGAATATTGCATGTTGTGCACCTCAGTCATGACCACGTCTCTGAAGCCACCGTGTTTCGGTGTCCATTCGGTCCATAAAATAAAATGCTCCGCCATCCTTGCTTTCTAGGTTCTTATCCATCCCTCTTAGGGATTCACCCGCCACATTTTCAGGTTTCAAAGCGTCGAGCTGAGCCTCCTTAATTTTTGTGGACAAGTGTGAATGGATAGTCATAGTCAATGATTTGACTCTACGACCAGAGTATTCTTTCCGACTTAGGGCGTTAACTACTACGTTGGCCTTACCGGGATGATAACGAATGTCACATTCATAGTCATTGAGTAGCTCAACCCACCGTCGTTGTCTCATGTTGAGCTCCTTCTTATCAAAGATGTGCTGAAGGCTTTTGTGGTCTGTAAAGATAGTGCTTTTCATACCATACAGATAGTGTCTCCAGATCTTTATAGCAAACACAACTGCTCCTAACTCAAAATCATGTGTGGTGTAATTGACCTCGTGTGTCTTCAGCGGTCTCGAGGCATAAGTGATGACCTTTCCTCATTACATCAGAACACATCCGAGCCCTTGGTTGGATGCATCGCAATAGACTACAAAGTCTTCTATTCCTTCTGGGAGGGATAGTATTGGTGCGGTGCATAAGGCTCGCTTCAGCGTTTGGAACTCCTTCTCTTGATTCTCTTCCAAGTCAAAGGCCACGCCCTTCTAGGTTAGTGTAGTAAGCGGCTTAGTGATGCTAGAGAAGTTCTGTGTGAACCTACGATAGTAGCCAGCGAGATAGTGGAAATGAATCGAGTGCCATATGCTTCAACCGTTGGCTCGATCATGTACGCTATGACATGTACTCGCCATGATGTGACTTTCGCATTGAACATGGTTATCCGATATCAAGGGAACCCGGGTAGAGCTCACTGGAGCGCACTAAGGAACATTCTTAAGTATCTACGAAGGACGAAGGACTGGGTATTTACCCTGAATGGAGCAGGGTATAGTGACACCAACTTTCAGACCGATAGAGATAACTTTCGCTCTCAGTCGGGTTGGGTATTTACCCTGAATGGGGGAGCAGTGACTTGGAAAAGTTCCAAGCAGGAGATTGTGGCTGATTCAACGTGTGAATCAGAGTACATAGAAATGAGCGAAGCGTCGAAGGAGGCAATATGGTTGAAGAACTTCATTAGAGACCTTGGAGTTGAACCAGCCATAAAGGACCCTATGGAGATCTTTTGCGATAATGAAGGACTATTTTCCTTAACCAAGGAACCAAGGGATCATGGTAGTCCAGGTACATCGAAAGAAAATACTGTTGGATAAGGTGTCTAACTCCATAACTATTTCTGGTATCTACTTGACCCGACCCGGCATGGTCCATTTGGGTTGCATGGCACCATGCAATTGGATAGACTAAACGAGAGAAATAACACTTGTGGTTTATTAATATATTATAAGTTCTAATATATTAATAATACTATTTAATTAGTTTGATCAAGAATTAATTTTAGAATTAATTAAGTGATCAAAAGATAATTAATTAAATATATGGGTTGATTATGTAAATCATCCATAATTTATATAGTGGGCTAAGAGGCTCCATGGATAATCAAGTTG
Organism: Lactuca sativa; assembly: GCF_002870075.4. Classification (NCBI taxonomy): domain Eukaryota; kingdom Viridiplantae; phylum Streptophyta; class Magnoliopsida; order Asterales; family Asteraceae; genus Lactuca; species Lactuca sativa. The sequence goes on along the minus strand of NC_056626.2, from coordinate 180,974,693 downwards.
GGTTGAACCCATTGGATGCTCCATGGGAGTTACAAACCCATGGGTCATGGAAATGAAGAGTCATGACACATTAGGTTTTACATGGTGTAACCCTAAATGTGTCAACACTAAATAAAGCTCATGTTTCTCCCAAAATCGGCTACACGTGCATACTTGAGGGCTAGAGCTGATTTTTAGAGTGTTATACTTTCTCTCTAAGTTTACTCTATAGCATTTGGTGTTGTGTGAAGCATTTGAGGCATCACACTTGGGGTGCTAGGCTCACAAGGTTTCCAGGATCAAAATCAACAACAAGGTATGTAGTTCTATCTTTTATTCAAGTTAAAATTGTTCCCCATGTATGCTAGACAGGATCATAGCCTTGGAAATCAACTTTTCATGATAATTAGACAAACATAGATCCAAGGTTATTAGGGTTGCATGTACACTTAGGAAGTGTTAGAATGCTCAAAACCCATCAGTGGTATCGGAACCTAGGCTTGTTTGTTTGTTATTTGTGCTAAATAGTTGAAAAAAGTCGATTTTGTGCAATCTTCCTGATGAACTCGCCGAGTCCATGGGGGGACTCGCTGAGTTCATGTGTATCTTCAACCTACTCACCGAGTAGGTTCATGCACTTGGCGAGTAGGAGCCACAGAATGCAGATTTTCGACTTTTGCTGCTGGAAATGGGCTAGAAACATTACCCTAAACTGTTTTGGTGTTATAAAACTTGTTTTAGATGGTGTAATGTTTGTTCTAATCCATTTACAATGACAAATATCAATTTTTCATGATTATATGTGTTCATATGGACTTGAAACTTTGATATGGATATTCATGTTCTTGATCTTATGAATTTAGATGATCATAGGAATTACTTGTAACCTACTTGGTAGTTTAATTCTTGATCATAATGTGTTTTAATGGAGTCCATAACTTGTCCTCAAGTTATGGAAAACCAAGAGTCACACTTGAATTAAAACCATTAAAAGAACACAAGAGTTAGAAAAATGAAGAGTCTTCATTTTTAATACTCTAATTAACTCATAAGTTACAAGAAATGAAAAGTCAAGAAAGTTTACAAAACTTGCCCTCATGTTTTAGAACAAGTAAAGTCTTGATTAAAACTTTAGTTCCAACCCTTAGAATTTTAAAAGTTAAAATTCAACCCTTATACTTAAAATATTATAAGTTAATTATATATATATATATATATATATATATATATATATATATATATATATATATATATATATATATATATATATATATATATATATATGTATGTATAAGATCAAAGTCGTCTTACCGCTAGTACGCCTCATTCACGAATCCAGTCTATAAGGTGGGTATAAGGTTGTTGCCTATAAAATGGCAACTTAATGGGTGTCCACTCTCACCCACCGCTTTCTTGACTGGTGGAGGGTTGTTAGCCGAACGGGTAGGACAATGACTTAAAAATTCTCAATAAAAGTATAATGATTATTATAAAGTAACTAAATGTTTTATAAATTCCCAATCTTATTTATTTTAGGAAAAATGTGAATAAGGTGCTAATCCATGAAATTACACTTTGCACCTTGTTTAAGTCGTTGGTGGAGCGTGTGTGGTTTACCGGCACACTAACTTGGACTTAACAAGGAAGGCAAAGGGTGACTTAAGGTTTTTCATGAGGTCGGAAGGAGCGCGTGTGGTTTACCGGCACAATGATTAAGTGGAAAACATTAAGGGTACCAAGTAATTTGCATGGTTACTTCACACCTTGTTTGTGATCCTCGGTATCCCAGTCACAAAACATGAAGGGCACACTCGAGATTGAAACATGTCATTGAAAAGTTCAATGAAGCTCAAAGAATCTAGGAATTTCTAAAAACCAAATAAAACCTAATAATTTATATTTCTTTTTCATGGTGAAAATTGGTGAATCGTCATTCACCTACCTTTCAAATATGTTATAACTTGAATTACGGCATCCCTCTTCTAGGTTATAATATATTGTGATTGGATCCTAGCCTTAATATTATATTTGGGTGTTTTATTAAGGACTATCTCTATATCTAAACTAAACTTATCTTTCTTCTCTTCAGATGTCTTCCAATAATTCTACTCCTGGCTCAAACCCTACTGGCTCCTTCTCTCTCATGAACCTTTGTGGGAGAGTCATCTTTGATGGATCCAACTTTACTGACTGGATCAGAAACATCAGGATGGTCACTCATTACGAGAACAAGGAATATGTTCTTGACAAGGAGCTCAAGGTGCCTGAGCCAACTGCTACTCCTGAGGAGCTTGCTGAATATGAGGTTCATGAAAGAGATGCTACCAAAGTGGCATGCATCATGATGGCCACCATGACAGCCGAGCTCCAAAAGTCCTATGAGGACTACTATCCTTTTGAGATGCACCAGGATTTGATGGACCGCTACCATCAGAGTGCTCGTCAAGAGCGATATGAAATCATCTCCTCTATGATCACAACCCGAATGAAAGATGGCGAACCCATCACAAGCCACATGTAGAAAAAGCAAAGGTATGTGGATCGATTAATGAAGTTGAATGTGAACTTCCCTGAGGAGTTAGCAATAGATATTATTTTGCACTCCTTACCTTCGTGTTATGATCAATTCCGCATGACATACCACGTGAATAAGGAGGAAGTTACACTTAGCAAACTTCAGGGACTCCTAAAGACCGCAAAATCAGGTCTTAAAGGTAAGTCGGTTGTGACCACTCCTGCTATTACTCCAAGCTCAGCACATGTCCTGGCAATCAGGAAAGGTAGAGGGAAGAAGAGAAAGAACCCGTCGAAGGGTACCAAGGGTAAGACTCTTGATGGCTCCTCTTCTGGTGGAACCAAGAAAGGTTTCGTTACACCTTCTTCTGATCCCAAAGAGGCTGAATACTTCTATTGCCACGAAAAGGCGCACTGGAAGCATAACTGTCCAAAATACCAGTAAGATTTGAAGGATGGGAAAGTAAAACCCAACCATGCAGGTATTTACACTATTTCATCTAATAATTCACTCTATTCTAACTCTTGGGTCCTTGATACCGGTTGCGGTATTCGTATCTGTTCTGAATTGCAGGGACTAAGAAGAAGTGAGAAGGTGGAGCATGGAAAGATAAACTTAATCATGAGGAATAGGAAAGTTTCACATGTCACCAAGATTGGAGTTTATACTTTGTTTCTTAGTAGTGGATTTACTTTATATTTGAATAAATGTTGTTATTCACCAGAAATGGCAAGAAATGTTATTTCCTTTCATGCTTTGTATAAACAAGGTTTTACCTTTTCTTTTGATAATGAAATTGGTGGAATAAATGCTTTCTTTAATAATGTGTTTTATTATAAAGCGTTAACTTGTGATGGTGTGTATGAAGCTGTGTCTGTTGCAGATAACTTAAGAAATAATGTAATGTGTATTGATTCTAATAATGGTAATAACTTGGATAAAGCATCATTATGGCATTGTCGTCTTGGACATATAAGCAAGAAATGCATAGGCCAACTCCAAAAGGATGGAGTCTTGGAGTCATTTGACCTAAGGTCAGATGATAGTTGCGAGTCATGCTTACTTGGAAAATTGACAAAGTCACCCTTCACAGGTTCGTGTGAGAGGGGTGAAGGTTTGTTGGATCTTGTACACACGGATGTGTGTGGGCCCTTCAAACATGCCACAAGGGATGCTAACCGTTATTATTTGACTTTTACTGATGATTAAAGTAGATATGGATATGTCTACTTAATCAAGCATAAGTCAGAGACTTTCGAAAAATTTAAGGAATTTAAACAGGAAGTCGAGAATCAATTGGGCAGGAACATTAAGATGCTTCGATCCGATCGTGGTGGAGACTATCTTAGTACTGAGTTCCTCGACTATCTAAGGGAATGTGGGATTGTCTCACAATTGACACCTCCTAGGACACCACAGTTAAATGGTGTAGCTGAGAGGCGTAATCGAACCTTGTTGGACATGGTTCGTTCCATGATGAGTCAAGCTACACTACCAATCTCATTTTGGTCGTATGCCTTAGAGACTGCCACCCATATCCTTAATCTGGTCCCTACAAAGAATGTTGCCAAAACACCTCACTAGATGTGGACTGGAAAAGTTCCTAGTCTAGCTCACATCAAGGTTTGGGGTTGCGAAGCTTTTGTGAGACGCGAGACTCATTACAAGCTCGAACCTCGAAGCGAGAGGTGTATTTTCATCGGCTACCCACAAAAATCCTTTGGTTACCTCTTCTACAGACCTAGTGAGAATGTGGTCTTTGTAGCAAGGAGGGCTGTCTTTCGAGAGAGAGAGAGTTCATAAGTCAAGGAGACAGTGGGAGGCTAATTGACCTTGAATAACTTCAAGAGACAAGTGGTGAAGGAACCTCAAACCCTAGCAGTCAACTTGAGGAGGAACCTCCTGTTGATCCAATTATACCTCCAGTTGTACCTCTGTGGCATTCCACAAGGGTTAGGAATGTACCTGAGCATTACTATGGTTTCCATATTACTGAGGAAGGTGAGACACTTATTAGTGATGAGACACTAGTAGGCCTGGATGAACCTAACAGCTATGCGGAAGCCATGGCAGGCCATGAGTCTGCTAAATGGAAAGAGGCAATGGATAGCGAGATACAATCCATGTATGACAATCAGGTCTGGGACTTGGTTGACAATGTGCCAGGTCTTAAGACAGTTGGGTGCAAATGGATCTTCAAGAAGAAGACCGACATGGATGGTAAGGTACACACTTATAAGGCACGACTGGTTGTAAAGGGCTTTTCTCAAACTCCAGGATTTGATTATGATGACCTTTTCACCAGTAGCCAAGATTAAGTCTATTAGGGTATTGTTAGCCATAGCTGCATTTCATGACTATGAAATATGGCAAATGGATGTCAAAACTGCTTTCCTTAATGGAAAGTGGCTGAGGATGTTTACATGAATCAGCCAGAGGGTTTTGTCAGCACAGAGTACCCTAATAGAGTGTGTAAGCTTGAGAAATCCATCAATGGATTAAAGCAAGCACCTCGCAGATGGAATCTTTGCTTTGATGAGAAAGTCAAAGAGTTTGGCTTCTCTAGGAGTGAAGATGAATCTTGTGTATATGTCAAGGCTAGTGGGAGTATAGTTAGCTTTTTGGTACTATATGTGGATGACATACTACTCATAGGAAATGACGTCCCAACTCTGCAGGAAGTTAAGTCTTGGCTTGGGAAGTGTTTTGCTATGAAGGACCTAGGAGAAGCTACCTATATTCTAGGAATAAGGATTTTGAGAACCCGGAGTAAAAGACTAATTGGACTTAGTCAGAGTACATACTTGGATAAGGTGCTGAAGAGATTCAGCATGCAAGATTCCAAGAAAGGAGAGTTACCCATCCAAAGTAACACTAGACTGAGTAAGACTCAGAGCCCGAGTACTGAGGATGAGATAGATGAAATGAGTCGGGTACCGTATGCTTCGGCAGTAGGCTCGATCATGTATGCTACGACCTATACTCGTCCTGATGTAGCCTTTGCTTTAAGCATGATTAGCAGGTATCAGGGGAATCCTGGTAAGGCTCACTGGACAGCGGTAAAGAACATTCTCAAGTACCTGCGGAGGACTAAGGACTAGGTCCTTACCCTCGGTAGGAGTGATGACTTGAGAGTCGTAGGGTATAGTGATGCTAGCTTCCAGACTGATAGGGATAATTTCCGCTCTCAGTCGGGCTGGGTCTTTACCTTAAACGGAGGAGCAATCTCTTGGAAAAGTTCCAAGCAGGAGACAGTGGCTGATTCAACTTGCGAATCAGAGTATATAGCAACAAGCAAGGCGGAAAAAGAGGCTATCTGGCTAAAGAACTTCATCGGAGACCTTGGAGTTGTACCAGCTATATCGAAGCCTATAGAGATTTTCTGTGATAGTGAAAGTGCTGTTGCCTTAGCCAAGGAACCAAGGGATCACGGGAGATCCAGACACATTTACAAAAAATATCATTTCATCAGACATCGTATAGAAGAAGGACTTCTCGTGGCAAAGAGGGTATCATCAGATGAGAACCTGGCAGATCCCCTCACGAAGGGACTGGGTAGGGTTAAGCATCTCCAGCATGCTAGGAACATAGGGCTGAAGGATGATACTAGTCTTAGTAGCTAGATGATTTTGAAATTTGTAAATTAGAATTGACATTTGATGATGAATAAAAGTTGTGTTTATTTATGAGTAAAGTGTTTCTATCTCCTGTCAATCGTTTACTATTATTTCTTTTGCATGTTTGACTTCCAGAATATTTATGTTGTTTTACATATTATTCAAATTATCCACAGTCAGTCATATGTTGGAAGTAGATATGAAGTAGGACTGTCATGAGTTGGTTGTAGAGGTCTAAAATGTTGGACATGGCCTCAACACTCATTAGTGCTCATAAGTTCTGAGTATTTGATTCAACCCACGCTCGCTGGTATCACTTCATGGAATTTATCTCGAGTGACCGCGAGACGTTAATATCATATAAGTCTTCAAACCTAGAGATATGAATTGTTAACTATGAGTTAGTTTTGCATTGAACATGCAAAATCGCATTGGTAACTCGATGTTATAAAACGTACGTTTGTGTGTAATTTAACAAGTAGTAGAACAAGCATATGAGTCGAAGTTTATCTATTCCTTCTTGGATTAGAAGTTGATATCTGGGCCCCTCGATGATTTTGTTTTGACCTATGTACCGGGCCCGGTCAGAACTAAGTTGATGTGTTCAATTAAGTTCTATGTCAAACAAATCAGAAATCGAGAAACAAATTGCTGGACAATAAGTAAGACATTGTTCCATGTATTTGTCTGGCTAATATCTAAGAACAAAGGATTATATGATCCCTTATCTGAAATGGCGTACCATCACCTTCTCAGTTCCGAGAAACCTTGAAAAGAGCTACGATTGCCGATTGGTTCCTGAAGTCATACTTGCAGTTATAGTTATTAGACTTACCCAAGTGGGAGACTGTTGGATAAGGTGTCTAAGTCCATAACTATTTCTGGTATGTACTTGACCCGACCCGGCATGGTCCATTTGGTTGCATGGCACCATGCAATTGGATAGACTAAATGAGAGAAATAACACTTGTGGTTTATTAATATAATATAAGTTCTAATATATTAATAATATTATTTAATTAGTTTGATCAAGAATTAATTTTAGAATTAATTAAGTGATCAAAATATAACTAATTAAATATGTGGGTTGATTATGTAAATCATCCATAACTTATATAATGGGCTAAAAGGCTCCATGGATAATCAAGTTGGGTTGAACCCATTGGATGCTCCATGGAGGCTCCATGGGAGTTACAAACCCATGGGTCATGGAAATGAAGAGTCATGACACATTAGGGTTTACATGGTGTAACCCTAAATGTGTCAACACTATATAAAGCTCATGTTTCTCTCAAAATCGGCTACACATGCATACTTGAGGGCTAGAGCCGATTTTTAGAGTGTTATACTTTCTCTTCAAGTTTACTCAATAGCATTTGGTGTTGTGTGAAGCATTTGAGGCATCACACTTGGGGTGCTAGGCTCACAAGGTTTCAAGGATCAAAATCAACAACAAGGTATGTAGTTCTATCTTTTATTCAAGTTAAAATTGTTCCCCATGTATGCTAGATAGGATCATAGCCATGGAAATCAACTTTTCATGATAATTAGACAAACATAAATCCAAGGTTATTAAAGTTGCATGTACACTTAGGAAGTGTTAGAATGCTCAAAACCCATCAAATACCACTTCATCGGACATCGGGTAGAAGAGGGACTCCTCGTAGTCAAGAGGATATCGTCAGAGGAGAACCCACCAGATCCCCTCACAAAGGGTCTGAGTTGGGTTAAGCATTTACAACATGCGAAGAGCATTGGTATGAAGGACGATATTAGTTATAGTGATTAGATAGTTGTTTAGAAACTTTTAATAGATGAAATGTAATTGACATTTGATGATTAAATAAAGTAGTTTTATTTATGAGTAAAGTTACTATCTTCTGTCAATTGTTTACTATTGTTTCACTTTTGCATGTTTTACTTCTAGAATAATTAGATTGTTCAAATTATCCACAGTTGATCATACTTTGGAGGTAAGTTATGAGGTTAGACTTTCATGAATTGGTTTGTAAATTGCCTAAGTGTTTAGACATAGGAAAGGTTTGCTGCAATGTTCATGAGTGCTCTTGAAATAAGATTTGAGTATTGGATTAAAACCACACTCATTTGAATCACTTCATGGAATTTATCACGAGTGATTGTGAGACGATAATATCGTATAATCTTTAAACCAAGATATATGAGTTGTTTTTATGAGTTGATAATGCATTGATAATGCGTAAACGCATCGGTAACTTGATGTTATAAAACATGTTGTCTTGTATGATTTAGCGAGTAAATAATACAAGAAAATAAGTCAAATTTTATTTGTTCATTTTATCCTAGGAGGGTAGAAGCGGTATCTTGGGCCCCTCGATGATTTTATGTTGATTTATGTGTCCGGACCGGTCAGGACTGAATTGATGTGTTCAATTAAGTTCTATGTCAAACAAATCAGAAATCGGGAAACAAACTATTGGACATTGAGAATGATTATGTTCCATTTCTTTGTCCAAACGATATCTTGCAGAACGGAGGATTGTATGATCCCTTATCTAAAGGACGCGTCATTGACTAGGTCAGAATTCGACAGCGACTTACGATTGCTAATTGGATTTTGAAGCCATACTTGAAATTATAGTTATTAGACTTATCCAAGTAGGGGACTATTGGATTAGGTGTCTAATCCCAAAACTATAATTGGTATGTACTTGACCAGATAGTAGCATGGTCCTTTTGGGTTGCCTTCACCATAGCAATTTGATAGGATGAATTATGGAGAAAGAGGTTAATTGTGATTTATTAATATATTACAAGAATAATATATTAATTAATAAATCATATTATTGAATTAGTATTGATTAGAAATTAATTTGGTGATCAAAAGAGGCTGATTAAATTATGGAGACTAATATTGCAACTATCTGATAGTTGCAGGTTGGGCTTATGGATCCCTAGGAAGGGGTGGACGAAATTCTATGTGTAGCCCACATAGATTTCGTCCAAAGGGGGGCTTCTGGAAGGATCTTCTTGATTGCTTAAGGCCTAAGTAAAGAATTAGAGTTCCAGTCAGAAACCATAGACGCTCACCTATATAAGGAACCCTAAGGCTCCCAAAATTGGCACCCTATGTTTCATAGAGAACCCTAGCCGAATTTTAGAGCCTCGCCCTCTCTCTCATATTCTTCCAATTTCTACTTGGTTTTTGTGACTCATTAGAGGTGCAAAAATTGAGGCACTAAGCTCTTGAAGGTCAGGATCTACAAGCTACAAGGAAAATGTATTCATCTAACTTTGTTTTATGTTATAAATCTCGAAAATCGTATACTAGATAGGGTTCATGCTTTAGATGATTAGAATTTGCATGTATGATTTGAGAAAAACCGAGATTCATAGAATTAGGGTTACATGTACACCATAGGAATGTTGTAGTTATCAAAACCCATCACTGTACCCATCGGCAAAGAGTGTCAAAGTTTTATCAGTGTATAACAAATATAGTGAATCATTAACTTGTTATTAGAAGAATTTCTGGGAAAGAATGGGTAGGTACGTGTAATACATCGAAGATAATTATATACCCATCGCATATATTCAAATTCTCATCAGCTTCTGGTTTCATACGTTGAACCATAAAATCCTGAAGACTAGTATAAGGTGAGAATGGATTGATGCGTGTGATAAGATGTGGTGCTTTAGCTTAACCATTGGCACAGAGTTTCTAACTTTCATCAGTGGGTGTGGTATATCAAAGTGAATCATAAAGTTTTATCAAGAAGAATTTGAGGAGAGAATAGAGTGTTTCAGTCATGTTGAGGTGAAATTAGCATGAATCATAAACGATGTCATCTCATTAACAAGAAGTAGTTCAACTTCCGTATCATACAGTTGAGTTGCAGTCTAGAACTTTGAAGTTCATCATCAATTCATATAAAATGGTACATGACAAAATAATTATATAAGAATAAAAACAAAAGAGTTAGTTAAACAAGGAAATAATCTAAAAGCGATATTTGTGCAGCGTTTTCAGAAGACCTAGACGTAGCCCTTTATTAGTAGAGTAATAAAGACATAAAATCTTTTGAGTAGAATCTCCAAAGAGAGAGTTTTTGAAATAAATACTCATTAATCAATTTCCTTTCTTCGAGATACCTAACCTTCAATTATTACTATAAAAGAAGACACAGGCAAGAAGAAACACATTAATATACAATACAACTCACTACAAACCAAGAATGATGAAGCCATTAATCATTGAGATGTTTCAGATAGATTCAAAGTTTCATGTTCACCAGGAGCAAGACAAGAACTGGAACCAGTCTTTGTAACCAACGAGTTGACTGGCTCAAAATCCGTCTCATCATCGATTTGACATGCAACAACGTAAATTTTCAAAACAATTTTTCATTTCTTTAAAAATTAATTTCATTCAAGACAACCCATAAAATCCAATGTAACATGGTCATAATACAAAACATATCAACCCCAAGATCAATCATATCCAAATCCGCCAGTGTGTGTACGAGTCATGCCGGCGCCTTCCCACGGTCCTCAATAGTACCTGAAACACATTACACATAAACACTGTAAGCAAGAAGCTTAGTGAGTTTCCCAAAATACCACCTACATACATACGCCTTTCCAGGCCATACTCCAGACGACCTTCCAGTCCATGTGTCTCAGGGAACTTCCGTCTCAACCCGGTAAACCTTCCGGTCCTACCCGTGTCGACCTTCCGGTCCATAACTCCCTGACCTTCCGATCCACATCATAATGCCTTCCGGCCCATATCATAATGCCTTCCGGCCCATATCAAGCATAGCATACAATGCATATATCTCATAGCATACCAGACCTACCGGTCACACATAGGTACCCTTCCAGGTACAGTATAATGAGAAGACTCACCTCAGTTGCCTTGGTAAATCTCTGACTAGGTAGAAATACGATCTAGCCTCCGCCTAATCACATAAAGTAAATACTCTAATAAATATACCTCTCAGGACCAGACTCAACCCTCTCTTGGCACCCTCAGAAAGGGAAAAGACCATTTTACCCCTCTTTGACTCAAAGGCCACATTGTTGACCAAATCCTAGAAGTCAACAAAAGTCAACGGTCAAACTTTGACCCGACTCGTCGAGTGCAATTGGGCGACTCGGCGAGTCTACACGGGTCCACTAACTCTTTAGTCTCGCTTGGCACGTCGAGTTCCTCCCCTTGCTCGACGAGTCACACCTGGCATGAATCGCAAGGCCACCCGGACTCAACTTGCCGAGTCTCAAGATCAACTAGGCGAGTTCCGCTTTGAACTCCAGTCCTCTAATCCCCCCTGACTCAATGAGTTATTCCCCCAACTCGGCAAGTCCACTCACTGAGTGATTCACGGGAAACGCTAACACTACTCGCCGAGTTTGCCCTTGCACTCGGCGAGTTCATGCCATGCACAGACTCAAATGGCCTCCTGAGGTCAGATCTGTTCCTTGAATCCATAGATCTGACCTTCCCAAGCCTAATAAACACGTAAAGTTCGAATCTTGACTCTCATGGGACATCTTGGAGGCTTCACTTGATGATTTAGCCCCAAAAGTAACATCCTTAGCTCAACACCTCCATATCTCAACATAAAGCAAGATGAGATAAGCTCTATAGACCACTATGGGTCCAGATCTGAAGTATCAAAGTGAATAGGGCCATATCCTCACAATCTTCTTCCAATAAAGGTCATAAAACTCTACATCTTGGTCTCCTCTAAGTTGGAAACACCTCCTTCTTGCAAGAATCAACCACAAAGATCAAGAAATGGCTCCTATCCTCTCACAAGGGCTCTAGCTCCTTTAGGGTTTCTCTCTGGGGTTTGTTAGCCGCAAATGACGGCCCTAAGGGCCTTTAAATAGGTCCCAAACTCAGGAAATTAGGGTTTCATTAAACAGCGTGGACTCGCCGAGTCCACCTCATGAACTCGCCGAGTCCAGCCATGAACCCGGATAAGAATCAGCGACCCTACTCGGCGAGTCTAAGCACCAACTCGCCGAGTCCCCTCACAACCTCCAAAAATAAAAGAATAAAATAATGTACCTGGGAATCCGGATGTTACAATTCTCCCCCACTAGAATCAGACTTCTCCCTCGAAGTCTTACTCTGCAAACAACTCGGGATGCTGCTCCCGCATCTCTCGCACCGGCTCCCAAGTCAACTCTGACCCTTTCCGATGCTGCCACTGGACCTGCACCAGAGGCACCTCCTTGTTCCTCAGAACCTTGATCTTCCGATCCTTAATCGCCACCGGTCTCTCAACATAGTTCAGGCTCGCATCCACCTGAATATCCTCTAATGGCACCACTGTCGACTCGTCGGCTATACACTTTCTCAGCTGCGACACGTGGAAGGTGTAATGAATCTGACCCAACTCCGCAGGTAGCTCCAACAGGTAGGCTCCCCTTCCTAGTCTCGCGATCACCTGAAAGGACCAATATATTGGGGCCCCAGCTTGCCCCTCTTCCTGAATCGGATCACTCCTTTCCAAGGAGAGTCCTTAAGGAGCACGAAGTCGCCGACCTGAAATTCGAGCTCGGACCGGCGCCTGTCCGCATAACTCTTCTGGCGACTCTGAGCGGTCAACAACCTCTATCTGACCTCCTGTATTTGCTCTGTCGTCTGAAGCATGATCTCTATGCTACCCATCACACGATGCCCTACCTCTCCCCAGGAAATGGGGATCCGACACCTCCTCCCATACAACAGCTCAAAGGGTAGCATACCAATGCTCGAATGATGGCTGTTGTTGTAGGAAAACTCTTCCAAGGGCAAGTACGTGTCCCAACTCCCACCGAAATCCAACACACATGCTTGGAGCATGTCTTCGAGCGTCTGAATCGTCCGCTCACTCTGCCCATCAGCCTGTGGGTGGTATGCGGTACTAAAATGCAGCCTCGTACCCAATTCCTCATGAAATTTCTTCCAGAATTTGGAAGTGAAACGCACATCTCGATCTGAGACAATCGAGATCGGCACCCCATGCCACGATACCACCTCACTTACGTACATCTCTGCTAACCTCTCCGCGGAAGAGCTCTCACTGACAACAAGGAAATAAGTGCTCTTCATCAACCTGTCCACAATCACCCAAATTGCATCGACACCACTCGCAGTCCTCGGCAATTTGGTGATGAAATCCATGGTAATTTGTTCCCACTTCCACTCGACAATCTCTAACGGCTGCAGCTTACCATGTGGATGCTGGTGCTCGGCCTTAACCCTGCGACAGGTCAGGCATGTCTCTACAAACCATGCGACATCCCTCTTCATACAGGGCCACCAATACTCCCTCTTCAGGTCCAAATACATCTTAGTGGCCCTGGGATGGATCGAGAACTTCGATCGATGAGCCTCTTCCATCAAAATGGTACGCGTCCCGCCCACAAACGGTACCCATATCCGACCCTGAAATGTCATAAGTCCTCGACTATCGGTAACGAACTCTGATACCTGCCCGATGACCCGTTCCCTTTTGCGGTTCTCCGGTCTCACGACCTCTGCCTGGGCCCCCCGAATGGTGTCCAACACCGGAGTCATCACTGTCAACCTCATACAAACATCTCGTATCGGGGCGCTCTCCGCCCTACGGCTCAAGGCATTGGATACAACATTAGCCTTGCCCGGGTGGTACCGGATCTCACAATCATAATCCTTTACCACATCCAACCATCTCCTCTGGTGCATATTCAGGTTGGGCTAATCCATCAAGTACTTCAAACTCTTGTGGTCCATGTATATGGTACACCGAACCCCATACAGATAGTGATGTCCGATCTTGAGGGCGAACACCACAGCCCCCAGCTCCAGGTCGTGGGTGGGATACCTCGACTCATGAGGATTCAGCTACCTCAATGCATATGCTATCACATGCCCCCTCTGCATAAGCACTGCTCCCAACCCGGATATCGATGCATCACAGTACACCACAAAATCCTCCATCCCTTCCGGGAGTGTGAACACCGGGGCTTCGCACAACTTCTGGCGAAGTTTCTCAAATGAGGTCTTCTGCTCCGGACCCCAGGAAAAAGCGACACCCTTCCGGGTCAACTTGGTGAGTGGCACGGCGATCTTGGAGAAATCCTTAATAAATTTCCGATAATAGCCGGCCAATCCTAGAAAGTTCCTGATCTCGGTGGGCGATCTCGGCAGCTCCCACCTCATGACCGCCTCAATCTTGGCCGGATCGACCAATATCCCATTCCGGTTGACGAGATGTCCCAAGAACTGGACCTCTCATACCCAGAACTCACACTTGGAGAATTTGGCATAAAGCCTCTCCGATCTCAGAACTCCAAGGATCTCCCTCAAATGCTCCTCATGTTGTTTTCTAGACCTCGAATACAGCAAAATGTCATCAATGAATACGATCACCGACCGATCCAGCATCGGTTTACACACCCTGTTCATGAGATCCCTAAACACAGCTGGTGCATTGGTGAGCCCAAAAGGCATCACCACGAACTCGTAATGCCCATAACGAGTTCTGAACATTGTCTTCTAGATATCTTCATCCCGAACCCTCATCTGATGATAACCCGACCTCAAGTCTATCTTGGAGAACCAAGATGCCCCTCACAACTGATCGAACATATCATCGATCCACGGCAATGGATAACGGTTCTTGACCGTCAACTTGTTCAACTCCCGATAATCAATGCACATCCGGTGTGAACCATCCTTTTTTTTTTTGACAAAAAGAATCGGTGCTCCCCAAGGCGAGCTACTTGGTCAAATAAACCCCTTCCCCAGCAGCTCCTGAAGCTGCGAGGATAACTCCTGCATCTCTGGCGGCGTGAGTTGATAAGGCGCCTTGGTGACAACTGCTGCTCCCGGAATCAAATCGATACGGAACTCCACTTGCCTCTCGGGAGGCATACCCGGCAATTCCTCGAGACAAACATCCGGGAAGTCGCACACTATCGGAACCTCATCAATCGAACCTGGCCTCCCAGCGGCCAATCGCGTGTCCATCACATAGGCTACAAATCCACTACAGCCCTGCTGCAAACTCTGCCTCGCCCTGGCACCCGAGCAAAACGCTGACCCACATCGGGTTCCCTCACCCTACACCGTAAGTACTCCCCCACTAGGGTCTCGTATCGTCACCAACTGACGCTCGCAGTCTATAACAGCTCCGAATCGGCTCAGCCAATCCATGCCCACTATAACACACGTCCCCCATCGCCATCGGACCCAGATCTATCGGGAACTCCACACCAAAGATCTCAAGAATACATCCTCGAATCACATCCGTAGCATACAATGCTCGCTCGTCAGCTATGGAAACTCGCAGAGGTCAACTCAACGCCTCTCGACGGATACTAGTGTGCTGACTAAATGCCAAAGAAACAAATAACCGACTCGCACCCGAGTCAAATAACACCAAAGCATGTACAGAACTCACAAGAAAAGTACCTATGCATAACATCATATAAGCACAATATCTCAACAAAAAGATAAATACAGAATACATACCAGCCACAACATCGGGCGCTGCGCGGACCTCCTCCGCAGTCAACTGGAAAGCTCTCCCACGAGCCTTCGGAGCCTCGACCTTCACTGGTCGAACCTCGTTAACCCTAGCAGCAGGTGCAGATCCCTGATGCAACTGTGGACACTCGGCCTTCCAATGGCCAGTCTGGTTGCAATGAAAGCAAACCATAAATCCCTTGGGGAAATCCTTGGCGGTATGCCCCTCCTTGCCATATTTGTAACAAGCACCCGATCGACAGGCCCCCTCATAACCCTTGCCGCACTTTTCGCAAGTGCGGCCCTTCTGGCCTCCAGTCCTCGAATCAGCAGACTTGGTCCACTTGGCTGCCGGATGAGACTGAGCCGGCCGTCGATCCATCCTCTGAGACTCAGCCTCCTCCCTGGCCTGAGTCTCCAATTCAATCTCCCTCTTTCGGGCATTTTCCTGGAGCTCAGCAAATGTCCAGTACGTCGAGTTCGACACAAATTCTCAAATGTCCCTCCTCAGAATGCCCAAATACCGGCTCATCCGTGCCTGCTCAGTAGACACCTGCTCAGGGCAGAACATCGCCCTCTCATGAAACTTTCGGGTGACCACAGTAACTGAATCATTACCCTGCTTTAGGGTCAAGAACTCCTGAACCAACCGTTCCCTCTCCGTTGGGGGGACATACTCGTCTCTGAACATGGTGGTGAACCTCTCCTAGGTCACCGCTGAAATATCTGCAAGAGTGAAGCTCGCCATCACGAACTTCCACCAATCCTTCGCTCCCAATCGAAGTTGGTTCAAAGCGAACCGTACCCTCAGATGCTCCGGACGTGAACACGTATAGAAGCATCCCTCAATATCAGCAATCCATCTCATCGCAGCGATTGGATCCTGCGTCCCATCAAACTCAGGTGGCTTCGTGTTGCTGAACTCCCGGAACAACAATGAGTCACCTCCCTGAGGCCTAGCAACAGCCACAGCTGTTGTAGCTGCAGCGGCTGTAGCCTCAGTCACCGCGGCGTACCGCTCATCGAAAGTCTCAATCAGTGTGGTCTGGATAGACCCAAACATCTCCGGAATCTCGGCCCTGATCGCCGCAGCCACCTCATCGTGGATCATCTGACGAAGCTCCTCGTCACTCACATAGCTCGCCTCAGGTCTGTGGCGTGTCCCAAGCATGATCTCTATGAAATATAACACAACAATATCAAAGACTCATTCGAGCATGCTCGCTCTCGATAACTCAACCCTACTTGTTCCTTAGTATCCAAAGGATTCTTACTTAGAGTGCGCACTGCTTCGGTGTCTTCGGTAGTACGGGCCCTTATACTACCGCCTACACCGCATCAGTATTCACCCTAAGTCCTCCTCCTTGGATCCCAGATCACATGTACTCTATATCTCACTGGCATAGGCTACCCTTCGGTAGACCTCTTATCAGCCCCTCACTGTTACCTACTCGCTCTCAAGCATCACATAGCAGCAAAATCCTTCCTAGGCTAAGGCATCACAAAATCAGGCCACTCTAGTCCTAATATGAATACCTAGCCAGCTCTAGCATGCATAATATAACATATCATATCTCATAACACATAATGTAAGCGTATTTTGGGAGTTTACCGTTTGGGCGCTGGCTGACCGTACACACTGATCCGCTCTGGTTGTCTCAAAATCTCTTGCTTTTTAGAAAAAATAGTTTTTATCATTTGAAAATTTTCTCAATTCCTCAGTTTGAGTTCAGTTACGCCCGAAGGTGCTTCCGAATCCCTCAAACCAAGGCTCTGATACCAACTTGTAACAATGTAAACTTTCAAAACAATTTTTCATTTCTTTAAAACATAATTTCATTCAAGACAACCCATAAAATCCAATGTAACATGGTCATAATACAAAACATAACAATCCCAAGATCAATCATATCCAAATCCGCATGTGTTTGTACGAGTCATGCCGACGACTTCCCACGGTCCACACTAGTACCTGAAACACATTACACATAAACACTATAAGCAAGAAGCTTAGTGAGTTCCCCAAAATACCACTTACATACATACGCCTTTCCAGACCATACTCCACACGACCTTCCGGTCCATGTGTCTCAGGGGACTTCCATCCCAACCCGGTAGACCTTCCGGTCCTACCCGTGTCGACCTTCCGGTCCATAACTCCCTGACCTTCCAGTCCACATCATAATGCCTTCCGGCCCATATCATAATGCCTTCCGGCCCATATCAAGCATAGAATACAATGCATATATCTCAAAGCATACCAGACCTTCCGGTCACACATAGGTACCCTTCCACGTACAGTATAGTGAGAAGACTCACCTCAGTTGCCTTGGTAAATCTCTGACTTGGTAGAAATACGATCTAGCCTCCGCCTAATCACATAAAGTAAATACTCTCATAAATATACCTCTCGGGACTAGACTCAACCCTCTCTTGGCACCCTCAGAAGGGAAAAAGACCATTTTACCCCTCTTTGACTCAAAGGCCACATTGTTGACCAAATCCTAGAAGTCAACAAAAGTCAACGGTCAAACTTTGACCCGACTCGTCGAGTGCACTTGGGCGACTCGGCGAGTCTACACGGGTCCATTAACTCTTTAGTCTCGCTTGGCACGTCGAGTTCCTCCCCTTGCTCGACGAGTCACACCTGGCATGAATCGCAGGGCCACCCGGACTCAACTCGCCGAGTCTCAAGATCAACTCGGCGAGTTCCGCTTTGAACTCCAGTCCTATAATCCCCCCTGACTCACTGAGTGATTCCCCCAACGCAGCAATTCCACTCACTGAGTGATTCATGGGAAACCCTAACCCTACTCGCCGAGTCTGCCCTTACACTCGTCGAGTCTGGCCTTACACTCGGCGAGTTCATGCCATGCACAGACTCAAATGGCCTCCTAAGGTCAGATCTGTTCCTTGAATCCATAGATCTGACCTTCCCAAGCCTGATAAACACGTAAAGTTCGAATCTTGACACTCATGGGACGTCTAAGAGGCTTCACTTCATGATTTAGCCCCAAAAGTAACATCCATAGCTCAACACCTCCATATCTCAACATAAAGCAAGATGAGATAAGCTCTATAGACCACTATGGGTCCAGATCTGAAGTATCAAAGTGAATAGGGCCATATCCTCACAATCTTCTTCCAATAAAGGTCATAAAGCTCTACATCTATGGATTCCTTACACAAAATAGATAAAGGGGTGATATAGTACCTCAAAGATGAAGTCTCTTGCTCTAAATCCACAGATACACAACCTCCTTGGTTTCCTCTAAGCTGGAAACACCTCCTTCTTGCAAAAATCAACCACAAAGATCAAGAAATGGCTCCTATCCTCTCACAAACGCTCTAGCTCCTTTAGGGTTTCTCTCTGGGGTTTGTTAGCCGCAAATGACGGCCCTAAGGGCCTTTATATAGGTCCTAAACCCAGGAAATTAGGGTTTCATTAAACAGCATGGACTCGCCGAGTCCAGCCATGAACCCAGATAAGAATTCGTGACCTTGCTTGGCGAGTCTAAGCACCAACTCGCCGAGTCCCCTCACAACCTCCAAAAATAAAATAATAAAATAATATACCAGGGAATCTGGATGTTACATGACAAGATCAACACGAGGGCACTCGAGGTTTTATCGAATTATGAGACTTTAGATGAAGGTACGACTCATTGTATTAATGGTTGCTTCTTGCATCCAAAACAATGAGTGGGGGATAGAAATAATATTTTCAAGAAAAATAAGACTTGATGCCAATATTCTTCTCAACAACATAGCATTCAAAACATTCTGAATGGCCCCAACTCTTTCTAACCTTGGAAGGAAGAAGTGCAGATAATTTGTAGATAGGCTTGAAAATAGAGAATAGAGAGAAAAGAGAGAGTACTTATAAACATTAGATTCAAAGCTTAAGAACACATTTTAAGGTTAAAAAAACATAATAAAAGAAACACTTGATTTTTTTTTGTGTTTTTTGGTTTAAGAAAGTCAGTAGAAGCAAAGTTATGTTAAACAAGTTAGAAAAGGATTAATTAATTGAAAGCATGCCAATATATGCAATCAATTTGTTTAGTGTATTCTTGTCCATTGCCTTTGTCAAAATGTTAGCCAGTTGATCAGTGGATGGAATATAGAACAGTTCCACTTTTCCCTACAATGTCCCTGATGAAGTGATGATGAATATCAATGTGTTTGGTTTTGGAAAGTTGCACTAGATTCTGTGTCATCTGAATGGAACTTATATTCTCAAAGTAGATAGGAGTCTTCGAGAAGTTTAAATCATAATCTAAGAGCTAATTTTGAATCCATAGAATCTGAGCACAACACCCTCCAGCAGCTACATATTCAGCATCAGCGGTAGAGCAAGCCACTGATGTCTTCTTCTTGCTGGACCAACTCACCAATTTATTTTCTAGCATTTAAGCCCCTCCTGAAGTACTATTGCGATCAATGCCACATCCACCATGCTCCGAGTCAGTGTATCCCACCTGCTTGAACTCAGAGTCGCGAGGATACCATAATCCAAGAGTGGGTGTATGCTTTAAGTAATTAAAGATCTTTTTCACAGCGAGAAGATGAGATTCCTTAGGATTAGATTGATAACGAGCGCACAATATGGTAGCAAACATAATGTCAAGACGGCTGGCAGTAAGATAGAGCGGTGAACCTATCATTCCTTGATACATGGTTGCATTTACATCAACGCCAGTTGGATCAGAGGCAATAGACGTCGATGAGGACATTGGAGTCTTTGCTGGTTTGCTATCAGAAAAACCAAACTTCTTCAGCATGTTTGCAATGTATTTAGCTTGAGAAAAAAATCCATCAGTTAGTTGTTTAGCCTACAAACCTAAAAATAACATTAGCTCAACTATCATGCTCATCTCAAATTTCTTATCCATGACCTCAACGAACTCTGAACTTAGTTTCTCATCAATAGACACAAAAATGATATCATCGACATATACCTGAGCAAGAATGATGTGGGATCCTGAATTCTCGATGAACAAGGTTTTTTCAATTTTTCCACATTTGTGTCCACTATCCAAAAGATAACTCACTAGTGTTTCATACCATACTCTGGGTACCTGCGTCAAACCCGATACAGCTTTATCAAGATGATATACATGATTGGGAAATTCTTCATTTTCAAACCCTGGACGTTGCTTTAGGAAGACTCCTTCTTAAAGATTTCCATGTAAGAAGGTACTCTTAACATCCATCTGATAGACTTTGAAGTTCTTAAATGAAGAAAACCAAGAAACAAACGAATTTCTTCTAGTCTAGTAACGGGGGCAAACGTTTCATCATAGTCTAATACTTCCAGTTGACAAAATCCTTAGGCCACAAGTCTTACTTTGTTTATAATGATGTTCCCATCTTCATCCATCTTGTTTCTAAACACCCAGCGAGGGCCAATGATAGTTTTTACTTGAGGCTTAGGAACAAGAGTCCACACACGATGACGTTTAAATTCATTCAGCTCATCTTGCATAGCCTTGATCTAGCCAGCTTCCTTCAGGACATCAGTGACATTATTTGGTTCAATCATTGAGACAAAATTCAAAATCCTGCAGAAGTTGTTGTTGACTCTGCTACGAGTGAGAATCCCTAAATTTACATCTCCAATGATTTGAGATTCAAGATGATCTCGAAGAATTCTAGGATTAGTACATTCATTCGAATTATTTGGAATAGAATCTTTCTGATTAAATGGCTCAACTTCTTCAGATACGATAGACTGATCTTCAAATGAGAGTTGATAATATGATCATCATTGGAACAATAGGCTCAATATCATTTGGTAAGAATTCTGAAGCAGGGTTTGATGGACTGTAGGTAAGTTCATTCAAAATGGATGAGGGATGATCAATCCGATCATGAATGAGTGAGTCTTCAAAAAATGTAACATGAGCAGTTTCATCAATAGTTTGTCTTGAACGATTGAACACCCTGAAAGCCTTAGATACACTAGAGTAACCCAAAAACACTCCTTCATCAGCTTTAGCGTCGAACTTAGATCACTGATCTCTTTGATTCAAAATCCAGCAGACACATCCACACACATGAAAGTAAGAGATGTCTAGTTTGTTTCCCTTAAGTAGATCATAGGCAATCTTCCCATTACGCTTAACAGCGATGGAGCGATTTTGGGTATTATATGTTGTATTGATAGCTTCAGCCCAAAACGACAAAGGATGACCGAATTTAATGACCATAGTTCTTTCAACTTCAATAAGAGTTCTATTTCTTCTTTCAGCAATGCCATTTTGTTAGGGAGTTCTAACAGCTGAGAAGTTTTGAGAGAATCCTAAGATTAAGCAAATGTATTCCAGGGAGGAATTTCTAAATTTAGTTCCATGATCACTATGTAACTGCCTGACTTTATGATCATAAAGAACTTCTCATTACTTAATGAGTTCAATGAGTTCAATAGCAACATGACTCTTCTTCCATAAAAATACTACCCATGTAAACCTTGAAAATCCATCCACAATAAAGAGAGTATACTTATTCTCAACCCTTGACCTAATCGGGACCGGTCCAAAAAGGTCCATGTGGAGAAGATGACAAGTTTTGATAATGGAGGAACATGATTTTGGCTTGAAGGAGGACTTGGGTTTCTTTCCCTTTTCACACGATGAGTATAATTTATCTTTAACAAACTGTATCTTAGGAATTCCTCTTACAAGTTGATTCCTAGAAAACTTTGATATACTCTTGAAGTTCAAATGGGATAATCTATTGTGCCACATCTAATTAAGATTAGACTAAGCAAGAGAGAAGAAGCAACGACGAAGGGAATTGTCACCAGATAACATTTCCAAAACATAAACTCCATTCTGTCGATTTGCGGTCAGAACAATGAGATTCTTTTGATCAACAACCTTTCCTTATCTCTTGTTAAAGTGAACTGCATAGCCAGAGTCACGTAGTTGTGTAACATCCCAAAAAGTTCAACAAATTTAAACCTTTCAAAAGCAACCCATTTATTAATGAAAGTGTTTACAAACTATTATTTCCAAAAGATTATTTAAAATTACAGTCCCCCAAGATCCAATCAATCGCAAAGCCAAGTATGTGTACGGTCATGCCTTCACCTTGCCACGGTCATCTGAGCACTTGAAGCAATAAACTGAAATTGTGAGCACAAAGCTTAGTGATTTGCGCCAAAATACCACCACACAAACAGATAACATATACAATAACATAATGTATTGGGTCCAAAACTAAAAGGCTGGATTACCCCTAAGCCCACAGTATGAGTCTAGCATGCCTATCAGGCCTACAACTAATATTTGGCTTGCTCTCGAGCCCAAAACATAAGTCTGGCTTGCGCTCGGGGGCCACAACTTATGTATGGCTTGCCATCAGTCATCGAACTGGAATACCAATGTTTAGCCCTCAGTATGAGTCTACAATACCAACCAGTCATCAACTCATATCTGGAATGCCACTGAGCCCTCAGTATGAGTCTGGCTTACCCTACCTGCCCCTCAGCTCATATCTGGAATGCTATTGAGCCCTCATTATGAGTCTAGATTGCGCTACCTGGCCCTCAACTCATATCTGGAATGATGCAGGGTTTGTTGCCTTCTGCACAAAGCAGTACAACCTCAACCCAACACAATACCCACACATATACCGATAATCAAGCAAAAAAATCACAGATAGTCCTACAAATCTACCATACTAGCATATCGACAACTAGCATAATCAAGCATATCTAATCCATACTCAACATATTAGAGGATCGCAGGATATCAAACTGATGGGCCGTCCTTGGTGCCTTCAACACGCAAGTACAGTGAGGAAAATTCACCTCGTAAATTAGACAAAACTGTTGAGGTCTCAACTCCGAGTCTCAGCTCCAACCGCCTCCTAATCCAGCCAAATGTCCAATCTTAATTAGAATCTTAAATACCCAAATTACCCTTAAGGTTAAACTTGGTTAAATTCAAAGTCAACTAATCAAACCGACCAAGTCAACTCAACCGAATTAGCCCAGTACGAGTATGTGGGGCGTACACTGAAGTTACACTGGGCGTACTCCATCCTCGCATGTTGACCACCATTGGGGTGGTTGACCTCATACGCACGGTGTACTCTCACCAACTTCAAAACTCCTTAAGTGCTTAATGGCTTAAGCACTGACGTCCATATTTCAGATCCACTAAGTGCTTATCTCAACTTCTTAATCCATTAAGACATTCTACAATATGCATGGAGCAAAACCAACCATTTGAAACCCATTTTTATGACTCAAGACCCTCCCAAGGGTCTGAATGGACAACTTAACGGGTCGAGAACATGATTTGTTCATGAAACACCATATTTGGGACAAGAAGAACCTAAAACTAGCCCAAAACAATATCTACAAGAAAGTACACCAAGTTTATAACTTGATACCTCAAAATGGTGCCAAAATGTGGTGTGATCCTAGATCTAGAGAGCTTCACTCCTTCAATGTGGTCTCCTTTTCCTTCTTTCTTCTTCAAGAGCACCAAAACACACACATATAATCTTAGAAATGGCTCCTCAAGATGGTTCTAGAGTTACAAACATGTATGCGAGGGTGGAGACTCATAAGGTGAAGAAAATGAGGCCATAAGAGTGCTTATCCGCAAGTACACCCAATGTACACAGATGTACGCATGATGTACTCCGAAGGCCAAAATTACAACAATGCTATTAGGGCTCCTTTGCATACATTTCTTGAACTTTGGAACCACAATGCAATGCATCTTAATATAAGGATCAACAATGGAAGTACTTCAAAACCAAATGTTACAATTCCCCTCCCCCCCCCCCCCCCACTTGAATTTGACTTCGTCCTCGAAGTCTGCTGTAGTCACTCACCCAGGGTAGTGTTTCCACATATCCACCTTAGGTCACTCAGACGGCCCTCCTCCAGGAACCGATTCGAAGTAAAAGTCGGTTCATTCAGGAGGCTACCTACCCATACCATATTTGACTTGCTAACTTTCATTACAAGAAAAACCATCACCGCCTTCACACAATTCAGACATCCACCACCTCTACTGGTTCTTAAGCAAGCACAACCAACTCAGAACGTAGATGATATGATATCCCTCACAATCCAAACCATACGAAACCCTTACGATCTTGACTTACCTTGATGAATCCACTGGGGATTCAGGACCCTTGACCATCGTCAACTGTTTAACCTGCCATCCGAAAACAAGGCAGCTCCAAACATGAGCCCCGACTAGATAACCTCTGCAGAGAGGCACAAACAATGCCAACATAATCCACAACCTCTTGGCTAATATTGGATGTCTAGAGAGATATATCCACAAAATCTGGGGACTCACTCAAGGCTACAACACTGAATCATCTCTATCAATATGCTTCCTGAGAACAAAAACCCATAATCCACGACTGACATTTACCTATTCATTGAATCCGTCCCTTTCCTAAGAGTATGATCACTACCAACCATGCGAGAAAAGAACCCAAACACATAAATCACAAATTTTTCACTAATCCCCAAATCCACACGATACCCCAAGAGCCTTTAATTAACCCGTGATTCCCTGACACGCCATTCCAACCACTGCTCCTACGAGCAAGGATGAAAATTTCAAGAACTCCACATTTACCTCCGGTCCTTAACAACTCACGTGTACCCCTATCTGGCAACCCACACCTGACACATCAATGAAGAACTTTTGATTTGAGACTTCATAACCGATTCCCTACCTTGATGATCACCCCTAAAATAGCTTGCGAACTAACGAGAGTTATAATGCAACCATTCTATAGAGACTTTCTGATATACGACTTATACTCCCAACAACCGTTAAATGTTCCCTTTATCCAAACTTGCTGATTTGTGAGCCTCCCGACCTCCATCAATGCACCAATACCGAAAGTACCATAATCAGAAGAAACGAATCAATCATCATCACTGTGCCCGCAGCCTATGTATGGAATACCCTTACAAGGTCCTCAATATAGGAATGGATTGCCACCGAGCCCACAGCACGAGTATGGAATGCCTTACTCGGCCCTCTGCCCATGTCTTGAATGCTCCCGCTAATATGCCGATATTTTCGATATTACATCTTTCTCCTGGAAACTCACGGCCCACACCACGAGCCTAAAGATTCTCAACCTCATTCCACCGCTTTGCAGGGACCTAAACAACGTCCCTCTCAATGCTAACCGCACAACAAATCCATAACTATACCACACCCAATTCCTTTCATATAACTAGTTGTCGCCAAAGCAGAGCCCGAAAAAAAAATCATGGCCCACGAACCGAGAATAGGATAACGGTTGCACCCTTGATCCAATTCAAAGGCTATCACCCAAATGAGACATGCAAATTCGAACCAAGCCCCAATGCTATCTTGTCCAGCCCACATACACATAATGAATTACCAGAATGCACATCCGTAGAGAACCTAGAAACTCATCCAAAAGAGCAGAAATACCAAAGTTCTATCAAACAACGAGCCTTACTCATTAACATAAGACATCCTCATGATACGTAACCAACTCAATTGAGATTAAGTAGGTTCCACAATACGTAACCAACTCAAGAAGACTTCTAAAGTGATCTTGAATGCCACCCAACCCAAGCCTGCTATGAACTAAAATTCCACACCATCATTGAGGGTAAACATACCCATAGACCAAGGGAACTTAAAACATACTAAACTTGATAATAGGTTGACACATCCATTGAACTCCAACTGTCACAACTTGAAACTTTCGGAGAACCTTTGCTGAAAGAAGAACTGTTGGGTCAAAAATATGGTTTATATTTTGCTTTTGTAGGAAAACATATTGTCTGTAATTTTGTGGCGGTGTACGGCCGCACACCCTGTGTACTGCCGTAGACAGGGTGTGCGGTTGTACACACGTGTACGGCTGGGGTCCATATAAATAGATGTAATGGGTGAGGAGTGCATGCAAGTATAAAGATAGAAGAGAGAGAGAGAGAGAGAGAGAGAGAGAGAGAGAGAGAGAGAGAGAGAGAAAGAAAGGAAGAGAGAGAGAGAGAGAGAGGAGGGCATATTGTAGAGAGAGAAAGTTAAAGAGAAGAATAGTGTGTGTGAGAGAATCTTATGTGTTGGAGCATCATTCATATCATTGAATACATCACAAGATACAAATTCTTCTTCTTCTTCTATTGTATTTGATCTGACATCATCCGTTTGATTTGGATTCCGCATCATCAAACGGATCTGATTGATACAAACATTTTGGGGACTTATAAGTGGTATCAGAGCCTGGTTTGTATCAATCAATTTTGTCAGATCTGGAGCTTAGTTGATCTTATTTTGAAAAGATTTTTGCGTTTTTGAATAGATCTTTTAAAAATAAGGAGGGTTTGTTCTTTGCATTTTTCATAAAAACGAGTTTTTGATCGAGTTTTGGAGCAAAAAGGGGTGAAAAACGTCGTTTTTTTCGCGAATCTGTTGAAGGTGTGCGGCTCGGGTGTGCGGCCAGGGATTGTGCGGCTCGGTATGTGTGGCTCGGAGTGTCCGGCCCCGGTGTGCGCCTCGGAGTGTGCGGTTCGGTCTCGTGTACGATCCAGCATCTTCGCCCTCGCACCTCGCACGCATTAGTTCGAACCTCGTCCTCGCTTCGCAAGCAGCATCCTCGCATCGTTCATTTTAAAAAAAAAATAATAAGAAATGCTTTGGAACTGTCAGGGATCGAACCCGGGTCCCTTGTTTCTTCAAACACAACGCCTTTTCCAGCTGATCTGATTTTGTAGATCGAATGATCCTTCGAAATTTAATTCAAAAGAAGTCCTTCTCGGTTCCAACTTTCGAAAATTTGACATTTTTAGCCCCAAAATCAATTTCTTTTATTTTTAAGCTACATTTTCTTCCAAAAATTTTAGTTTTTAAATTTTGACTTTTATTTTTGATTTTTTGCTTAAAATTTTGACTTTGACTTTCATGTTTGACCTTTGACTTTAAACTTTGACTTCTTCGTTTAACTTTTAAATTTTCAAATTTAGATTTTTGGTTTGACTTTTCAAATTTGACGTTTATGGTTGACTTTTAAGTTTTTAGTCAAAGGGCATATTTTTTATAAAAATGAGTTCCTCATCCATTCCGGTCAATGAAGTTTCATGTACTCCATCTTGTGAAACTACTATTAAATTTCTCCGAGATCAAATCGATTTATTAAAAAGAGAAAATGAGGACCTCAAATACAAAGGCTATACCCTTAGGAAAGGTCAGAAAGCTCAATTAGAGACCAAAACCAAGGATTTCCGAAAACTGCAAGAAGATTACAGCAACAAGTGTGAAAATTACGATCACATTAAGAAAAAACTTGTTGCTGTAACTACCGAACTTGATGCATTGAAAGCTAAATTTAATGATGTTGAATTTACATTTAAGAAATTCGATGTATCAAGTGAGGTATTTACGTCTATGATGGAACATAATATGAAATTTAAGGATAACCAACAAAAGGGTCTAGGTTATGAAGTTGTCCCTCCTTCCTATAATCACAACTACACTGCAAAACCTTTGACTCAGGATGAGATTGACCGAGATCCATTTATGGTATACGGTAAACCAACTGTTGAACAGGCAACTGAGGGTGTTGAGTTGAACGATACTAATGCTTCTACTTCATGTGCAGGTAAAGTAGCAGAGGATGAGAACAAGGAGAACACCATTGAACAAACCAACATCACCTTGAACTCTGAATCTGTTGCTTCAAACTCAGCTGCTTTGATCAACCTGTTGTTGAGAAATACAGACCACCAATTCCAGTGAAACAGAGTGCCTGTTGTAATTATGCTTGTGGGAACAATAAGAGACAAGGCAAGGATAAGGAAACGGGGGGCAGGAAGAAACAATTTCACAGTGAAGAAAAAGACTTTTTTTCACTGTGGAACACTTGGATACATTGCCAGAAATTGTCTTAATCGCGCATACGTTCCCTACTACGCACAAGGATGGCAGAACGCGCAGGGTGGGAGATGCTACAAAAGAAATCACTCAAGGTCACATTCAGACCATGGTGATTGGAACGCACAGAAGGCCAAAAATCCACTCCCAAGAACAAGAAGGGAATGCCAGCCAAGAAGCAAAATCCAAGAGATGCTCCCGTGAAGCCAAAATCAAAATCATCTTGGAAGCCGACTTGGAGTTCAAAATCAAGTGTCGAGGCACCCATCGGATTGAAAAAGAAATGGGTTAAACCTAACTACAGATGGGTACCGAAGGTTCAATCTCCCAAATAATCTAATGCTTCTAATATTCCTACATTTTCTGTTTGTGATAAACAGGATATGTCATGGGAGAAAGTAGCTTGTGTTGATGACAAAGGTCAACCCAGTTTCAAAATGGACAAGGTTCCAAAGACCAATTGATCTCGCTCTTTGTCGGAACAGCTATGGAGGCATATCATCAGACTTCGGTTTGCTGGTAGTGGTTGTTCTTGGCACATGATATGGGACATCTCTCAACTGTGCAACACTCAGAACTTTAATTGAGAGTATGTGTCCTTTGTGGGAAAGGGAAGAAACGAAGAAAAGAAGGGATCACACATGGGATTAGTGCTTAATGACGTGAAGAATTTTCGGATCTGTTATGAGATTATGCGTGCTGTTCTCAGACCTTCTTGATGCAAATTCAATCGGTGACTTACGGTTTGAGTTTTATTCTCTATACTCATGAGTTTATCTTACACAGATTCATTTGAAGACAAACTTTAATTTCTTATAGTTTTTTGTTAGTAGGTATTTTGGGAGGTGATATCAAGAGAGTGATAACGGGCAGTCTAAAACATGTGTAAAGGACTGAATCTAAATTGTCTAGACTCTGTGTTCAATGTGATGGTAGGCACGAAGGATTTGACAGTGTGGATTTAGATAGAATTTTTTGGACTCGCCATACGATGCTGGAGCAGATTGAGCAGTGAGATAAACACGGGAACCTACAGGATACACTAAATTAATACGCATCTAGAACAATGGTTCAAATTTTCCTTGATATACGGACTTATGTCCTTAATTCTGGTTTTGAAAGGGCGACTGGGGGTTCTGATAAAGTAGGTCTGTAGGAAATTATTTTCTTGCTTTCTATCTGTCAGTCATATGTTGCTTCCTCTGCGTGATTGGAAGATCCGATCTGGAATGCAACATATGCAACTCTAATTTTACGCACCTCCTTATCTATGAAACTATTCCCATCTATTAGCCATATGTTGTCTCCTCTGCGTGATTGAAACGTATCCGACCTAGAACACAGTATATGCAACATTCTACCTCTCAATCCCTCTATCTCTGTTAGTCATATATTGTCCCCTCTGCGTGATTGAAATAGATCCGACCTGGGACACAACATATGCATCTATCTCAAGATCTGACTTCCTCCTTAATAATTGTTTACTCACCTAAAGTAAGGAGTCCTTAGGAAGTTCTTGATAACCAGGGTATATCGGGAAGTGGGGAACACGTTCTAGTGCAACTAAAATTGAATCATTTATAGGTTGTCTGTAGATATCGTTGGTTAATTTAAGTGGACAACAATACCCTTGTTCGTCGTCAGCTACATGGTATATTTAGAAAACTTTGTCGATATCCTTCGTGTTTAAGTGGACCACAATACCGGCAATTGACCAGATCTATTCATGAAGGTGAATGTACTGATAAACAAGTTTAGGCTATCTCACAACTTTGATCCTAAATATTTTTGTTTTTGTTAAATTTATTCATAGTTTTACTCTATGCACAAATTTAGGGGGAGAATTGTAAAAAAATCAAAAATCAAACAAAAATCAAAAAATTAAAAATCAAAAAAATAGTGTTATTTCTGTTTTTTTTTTTCAGAAAATATGAAAAACCCAAAAACATTGTGTGCTAAAGTTTTCTTTTAGTTTCGTTTTGTCTTGAAAAATGAATTCTGATGTAGATGAGACTCATAGAGTCTGTATCGAGATTTCTGAGCCGAAGCTTCATCCGCGAGCATCGAAGAATTCTCATTCGAAGGAGCAAGAAATGAAGGTTATTCTTCCAACATTCAAACTTTCAACCCCAAAAGCAAGGTCAAGTTGTACTTGAAGATTATGTGACAGATTGCATTGAAGCCTCCTCGATCAATTTGTTGCTATCTATGTACCTGCTGAAGTGATCCAGAAGATTCGTTCTCTCTGTTCTCTCTAAAGATTCTCAAGCTGAAAGCGCCATCTTTCAAGAATCTTTAAAAAAGCCTCCTTACCCAATGTGCGTTTAGAGTCAAATCTTGAAGAAATGCCCAACCGCTCAGGATGAATACATTTATTGAAGATTCATATGTTTCTCTTGAAGTTGTGAAGAAATCGAAGATTAAAGCTGAAGCCAAAGCTCCCATTGATGATTAACAAGAAAATCCAACTACTTTTTAGAGGGAGCTTGTTGGGCCAATTAGAAAAGAAAGCTATAAACCAAGGGGGAGATTGTTGGGTCAAAAATATGGTTTATACTTTGCTTTTGTAGGAAAATATATTATCTATAATTTTGTGGCGGTGTACGGCCGTACACATATGTACGACCGCACACCCTGTGTACGGCCGTACACAGGGTGTGTGGTTGTACACACGTGTACGGCTGGGGTCCATATAAATAGATGTAATGGGTGAGGAGTGCATGCAAGTGTAAAGATAAAAGAGAGAGAGAGAGAGAGAGAGAGAGAGAGAGAGAAAGAGAGAAATGAGAGCATATTGTAGAGAGAGAAAGTTAAAGAGAAGAATAGTGTGTGAGAGAGAATCTTATGTGTTGGAGCATCATTCATATCATTGAATACATCACAATATTCAAATTCTTCTTCTCCTTCTCTTCTATTTGATCGAACATCATCCGTTTGATTGGGATTCCGCACCATCAAACGGATCTGATTGATACACATGCATTTTGGGGACTTACGAGAACGATTGAATCAATAATCGAGGGCACACTGCCATTAAATCTAATGAATCAAAACCATCACGAAGCTGAACGTACCAAATTCTAAAACTGATTCCATGATCGATCTCTGCACAAGCTAGAATATAATTAGAAATCCATACCACCAACTGACAATTTCCCTCCGCCACCTTTTCTCAACCTGAGCAATCCCAGCGGATCCTCATCTATTCATTGGCACCCTAAAAGGAAACAACAACTACAACGCGCTCCATGACTAACCACCTCCCACTAAGTGATAAATCATGTGTCTTCTGAACACATTCATATGATCACCACCTACTATATACCCCTTCCTTGACCAAACCCTGAACCGGGATCCCACATACTCACACTGCAGATCCCTAAAAACCATTCTCCCAATACTACGAACCCGAACAGATCGATGATCCTCCAAGCAGAATACCTAGTTCTCCCTGACTTAGGGTTCGAACTACCACCCGCTGGTGTTGAAAACAAACCATAACTCAAACCGGCTCAACCAGGTACATCCATCCCTGACCTTGGAATGTATAACACACGCAAGATGATCTTCCGGATAAGGATCAAACAAATCCTAACAGAATCCTGAATTTCAGCTGAAGACCTTCGAAATTTTCCAATCATGACCACTTTAACATTACAGATTCCTTGCAAGAGCATATGCCGATACCAACTTATGATCCAAAACATACCCTCCTAGCCTGCAATCCTAACCACCAATCTGGTACCTGACCTACCTATATCCTAAGAACACGGACCCTTGATCACATCACAATGCATCCATAACACATCAATCCACCTGGGTACTCCTACGCTGACATACGGTCACCAAACCCCACGACTAACAGCCCCCAAGCTGGGCTCACATCCCAAATTTGAATGTCACAAGCCTGCTCACTCCTTCCCCGAATCCAGAAAACTAAAAGGGAAAAATTCCCACCATAGATAGCGACATACCAAACCATCAATCAACCATTCTACTCCCAACTGCAATCCCCAAACCAATCATAAATTTTGTTCCACTCTTGAGTCCTATGACTCGAATGCAAGGCCTCGAGCCAACACCCTTGAGGCCTCGAAACCAACAAGCTCATTTAGGTCCGCACCAATCCATCCAAACTAATTTGGCCACTAGGGCCAAAACAATTACCAGACCCATCCTCATGCCTGAGAAACCATTACCAAAAGATCGACATGTATAGAGCTACTACCACGAATCATGGTATCAACCATAATATCTCTCCTGAACAACCCTTAGAATCCCTAAAACTTTCCTCAATTCGAGTATGGATCCTGTGCTTCCAGTAGTATGGGCCCAATACTACCTTCCACACCTATCCATAATTTCCTAGAGAATCGTCGTGGGTCCTTTAAGACCTACTCATAATAATGCTCCCGATATCTGCTCAACAACAAAACAATCATACTAAAATACTTCCTAGGCTCTCCTAGGATTCCACACCTCCCCTGCCATCAGTTGCTGAAGAACTCCAATCAATGTCAGCAAACCACCTTATGAATACAATTACATGCAACAAAACTTAAACAATCTTTTGACTAAAGGACCCAACCCTACAACGGTTAGACTCAAACGAGAGTTGCACAATAGGGTCGAATACTTCACTCTAAGGTTATTTAACCTTCATAGCATGTAACTTAGTGTATTAATTTGATGGTCAGCTTACATCAACGTGAGTCCCACAAAGCACAAAGCAAGCAGCATTCAAGGAGTGAAGTTGATTGGAACTAAGGCACAATATAATCAGGCAGATCCTCATACAAAATTCTTGATAAGTTTTAATAACAAACGTGAAGATCGATTAGATCTTTGTAACAGGTATTGCGATGAACACAAAACAATAAATAAGACAAGAGTGGATCAAAATATGTCGAATGATTAGATCAAACAATCCTCAGCAGAGCTCGACTAAGAACTTCCACTGTAGAGGATTTAGGGTTACAGGAACGATAATAATAAACTTCTGAATAATGCTCTGATCGTTCTATTCTATCGTTTTTTCTAAGATGCATGCAAGCACCTATATTTATATTCAACCCTACTAAACTCACGGATGGACAGGCCCATACCGGAGATACAAAAATGGACTAGCTAACGAGCCCAATAGACGCAACATATTATACAAAACGCGGCCCAACAATCTCCCCCTTTGCGTCAAATTGGAGCGAGACTACTTCTTCTTGCTTGGGCCAGCAGCGGGAACATTCTTTGTAGTATCAAACAGACGAGAGATTAGCGCGAGAATAGTCTGTCTGAACCGAATGTACCATTGAATCATGTCATCGAAGTACTTGATATCATCCGCTGTGTTCTGCTTGCATCTGTGGATGATCCCCAAAACATGCTCTAAACAAGCAGTGGTGTAGAGGTGTTCGTCAGCCAAGGCGAAAAGACATTTCTGTCCTTCGTTCCTGGTGAACATGACAGAATTCCTTCTCGATTCAATTTTACCCATCTGCATTTGGTTGAGATCACTGGCAGAGCCAACAGGAGATATTGTAGGTTTCTTCTTAAATACGCTTGCAATCTCCTGATCCATCAGTGCAACTTCCATGATGTAGCACACGAGCATCCTCTTGAAATGGTCGATGATCGGACCGTATTCAGCTTCGTTGGTGAGTAGGATGTTGTGCAAGATAATCCAATCATGGGGATTAAGGTTGGGAAGATCTGCAAGGGAAATAGCATGTTCGGTTTTGGCAGATCCCCGAAGTACCTTGAACAGAATGTTGATGAAGTTCCCTTCAGTAGGATTCATTCTTTTCCTCTCCACAGATACCGAGATCTATCCTTAGATAGACGCACTAGAAAGTTGAACAGGAAAGTTGAGACTGGCTTGTTCATGAGGCTAGTTCAGGAATTAAGGTTTTCTAGTTTCAATCTATAAATACCGTTTAGCCCTCACTCGCCGATGGGCTCACAACACTTGCTCGAACGTTGACAATTTTCTGAGCGCTCCAAGTCTGATACTGAGGTTGAGCAGCCTTCAGATAAAAATTGATTAAGTCCCGATCAACCTGTGAATGAGGATGAGGGAACTCTGCAACGTTGGAGAAGGCATGAAAGATGAACGCCTTTCGGGTCAGTGACATGTCGAACTGTGAGTCGACAGTGTTGGAACGATCTAAAGAGATCACAGGTTCCAGCCACAAGATACTCGGTGTGTCAATGGCTTCTTTTATCATCCTCTCGAGAGTCCAGGCAGGAAAAAGAGTTTTCCTACTCTCAAGAAGGTCGTGGGCTTCCTTCTATTTTCGTTCTGCTTCTTCAGCCTCTCTAGCCACACGAGCACTGATATCAGCCTCATTGCGTCTACTTTTACGCTTCAACAAGTCGGCGATTGTTTCTTTGTCTTCTTCTTCTTCTTCCTCAGCAATATTTTTGCCTTTGTCTTTCACACCGGAACCAGAGGCTTGGCCTACTGGAGGAGGTTCGGTAGTGTGAGTAGCGGTGGAAGTAGGAGGTGGTTGAGACATTGTTTCCTTCTCTCCCCCTTGTTTCGGAATGGACACGAAATCAAGTAGCCCTTCGAGTTTGCTGAGCAGGGAAAGGGCGGGAGCGAGCTTCTCTGCAAGGTCACGCCTCACAGTGTAGTTAAGAATTGGATCATGTGCTTCGAGGATGTTGGAGATGGAAGGGTGGACATCCGAAACACACGACTTTATCACCTCCCTTTCAGACCGAAGAGAGTCAATCTCCTGTTGAGAGTTCAAGAGTTGAACGCTCTTGACCTTCAGAGCAGTGGTATTCCTGGCAAGAACATCCATAAGAGAGTTCTCGGCAGCCAAATCTTCTTGTAGCTTCGAGAGACGCTCGTCAATGGTTGTGCGAAAGGCTGAGTTGTCGTCTGAAAGCATTTGACGAAAAGAAGCGAAGGACTTCAACTCAGTGGAGACTGACGTTGCCAGCTGGTGAACAATAGGTTCCAACGTAGTCTTGGCAGCATTTGCACTCCCCTGTAAAGACTTTAACAGGGAAGAGGCATCAGAAAATAGTTTATCGACTTTTTCGGTCACCGCCTGACAGGCTTTTGTTGAGGCATCTATGGCGGAGGTTGTAGAAGCAATGGAATCTTGCTGAGCTTTAGAGAAGGCGTCAACAATCTTCTGAACTACATCTTCAGAAAGGGATGGCTGAGAAGTGGAAGAGGAGGCGATGAGCAAGTCAATCTTTTCATGGAGCTCCTTGAGATGTCTTTTTGTGACAGGAGCGTCGTCATCGTCATCACTCTGTACTTGAAACGGACTATAGTAGACCGAGTCAAACGTCATATCCTCCCCGCCAAGGAGTGGTTCTTCTTCCTCTGAAGCATGACCAGGAGAAGGTGGTGGTGGTGAAGCTAGTGGTGTAGTAGTATGGGTAGGTTCGGGTTGGGTTGTTTCAGGTGTTGGTGTAGGTTCAGGTGCTTTTGTGGTTTCAGGTGCTGGAGTGGTTTCGGGTGCATCAGTATGAACCCCCGTATCAGATACGTTGGCTCTAACATCTGCAGTGGATGTTGTGGTTGCGTCGGTGAATATTGGTGTTGGTATTGGGATGGAAGTAGGTGGTATTGAAGTAGTGGAAGTTATGGGGGGAATAGAAATAGGAATGGTTTTAGGTGGAGAGGAAATTGGAGAAGTAGATGCATGACCTTTTGGGGTAGGATATCTGGGTGGAGTGTTGCCACGTGGAGAGTCATCAGAATTTGAACTCTCACCCTCAGACTCGCTTGAGGAGGAAGCGATAATCAGCTTTCGCCGCGGTTGGGTTTTTCTCCTCTTTTGTTGTGGAGACTGAGCAGGCTTGGTGGGTTTCCTCTTCTTTGGAGATGGGCCTTTTGCTCCTTTTGCCACCTGTTTCCCCTTATCAGCCTTTTTGCCTCTTGGAGCAGGCTTGTCGGCGTCATGTATTGACTTCAACATCTTTGGAGTAAGATCCCTCGGACCAGAACGCTTGAACCCTTTGTACGTCTGGATAATCTGGCTATCAGCAGGAACATCCCCATACATGGTTTCAGGAATAGACCCGTTGAACGGAAACTTTGAAGCGTCCGACACAATGATCTTTGTGGTATGGAAGGTACCAATCGAAGACATTGGAGCACCAGCGACAATGGGGACGTGGTACTTGTCCATCACCCATTTCGTGATAATGGTCCAGAATCGAGCATATGAAATTTCTGAATGTCTGGAAGTAGAGGAGAGACTCTGGATGAGTTGTTGCCATAGAACAGACCCAAAATCCATGTTGATGCCATTGTAGATTCCATACATTATGGAGAGAAATAGACGGCTGGCACCATCAGATCCAGCACTTCTCTCGGATAACCCCTTGAAGAGAACAGTGAACATCCCATTCCACAGTGGAGGTAGGCACGACTTCTTGAACTTCGTGACCGTAGAAAGCACCTCCGTATAACCCATGTTATAGAACATATTGAATAGGTGACCCATTGGAATCGTTTCAGGGTTAACCTTCGAAGAATCAGGTTCAAACCCTAACAGTGAGCAAAACCTTTGCCTTGAAATTGATGCCTTGTGCTCAAAGACATCAAAAAAGATTCTATCACCGACCTTGTCGTAGTGAGCGGTCGCAAAGATCTGTGACAAGAACTCCATCGGAACAGTTTCAGCCCTGGTAAGTGCAGGAGCGATCAGAGAAAACTTCAGACACTCGATGATGGGGAACATGAAGGTGTCGTAAGCATGAGGGGTTAAATCAATGATTAGGCTTTGTTGTGGGCGAATGGGAAAAATGTGGGACGTTGCGTGAACGGAAGATGAATCTGCCATTTCTTGAAGAAAGTGGAGAAGATGATGAACAGGGAAGGATTAAGGAATTTTTGATCTCTGGGAATTTTAATTGCAGTAAAGAAGTAAACAAAGGAATATGTTGCCTTTTATACTAGGGTTTAAGGAGAGAGAAAGATCTGCCCAAATCTTCGATTGAAAATCGAAGGGTTTTTCGGAGTTGACTGATGCGTGACAGTTGGGGTTGCCGATGATCACGCATTAGAGAGAATGTCAGGTCCCTAATAACACGCCTTCCCATCAAGCACCGTTTGGAGACGAGATGGTTCAGATTCACACGCGCCCCTCTTGCGCCATTTGGAGATAAAACGGTTCCGATTCGCACGCTTTCCCTTTTAGCACCGTTTGAAATCAAATCGATTAGACTCCCGCCTGAGTCAGCATGTCATCATCTTATCCCTTTAAATTGTAACGGCATCTTTTGAAAAATGCTCCCACGTGGATTAAAATCAACCACAGCCTTTAATCAACCGCCAATCCAAGTAAAATGCCTTGTAATTAATAGAACCTGAATTTAGGAAAATCAAAGATTTTCGTGCTTAGGGTGTAAAAGAAAAGAAATAAAGCAATATTTTTGGGAAAATATGTGATGTCAATAAAGACACGAAACAAATGATCCCGGGCACGAATCTCTTCCTTCAAAGTCAAGAGAGACCTTAAAGTGTTTGTGTGGTTTCCCGTTGAATAACGATCAAACACTTATTAAGAAGTGTTGAAAGGCTTCTTTTAACTAGGCTTATTAGGGTGGCTTTTGCTTCGATTCAAACTCCTTAATCTTGATATAAGATAGAAAGCGAACGAAGTACTTGTGAGACCGGTGTAGTCTATTGAACAAGTAGGTTGGAGATAATGTAATTTGGCTAGGAAATATGTATATAAAATCTCAACAAAAATTTAAAACTGGATCCCAAGGGAAGAAATGTTATTGGTGTTAACAATTTCATAGGAATCACACAAAAGAAAATTTTGAGATTTCATGGAGGTACGTCCGTCAATGCATTAGTGAAAAGTAGAGCAAATTAATTGTTCACCGCCAATTCGTATTGGGTATTGAATTTTGGGTTTCACTTAGATCGTAGTGGCATGAAACTAAGATCATGAACACAGTAATTGTGTAACCATAAACCTCAGTGGTAATTTTTGAGAGTCACAAGGGTTACGTTTGTGAAACGAATGTGATGGAGAAATGCAATTTAGATGGTGTAAGAAATCAAAGTACCTCTGCTGTGAAAAATAGGACCAAGCAGAAAACTCTTATCTCATGTGAGAAGAGAGTTAGGTAGCTCATGATTAGAATAAATATGATAGCCTAATTGGGAAGACAAGGTTTGTGTATACCAAGTCATTAAGGCTATTATTCAGAATTAGGTGAGGCTTTGGACACATACAGTAGCATGCTTCTAGGGACACTTAGCTAATTCAACAATTTCCCCATAAACGAACACACAAATAAAATTAAAGCCAAAAAAGAAAATAATGAACGAAATATTTTTGGAGTTTTTGAATTTATAAAAAAATATTTTTGGAATTTTTGATAATAATAAAAATAAAATGAAATAAAAAATAAGACAAAAGAAAAAAAATACAGAGAAAAAAATTTGGAACCGAACTCGAGCGTTCGGTTTATCTCGGTTGGGAAAAACTTTGGAACCGAACCCGAGCGTTCGGTCTATTTTGGATGAGAAAAATTTTGGAACCGAACCCGAACGTTCGGTATATTTCGGTTGCGAAAGAAAATAGGTTTTAAAAAGAGAATAACTTTGACAATAAGATAAATGCATTCGGAACAATTATACATAAGATCTATAACCAAGAAAACTACCTTTGATTGATGAGCGAAAAGCAGATTATTCAACCGAACCCGAGCGTTCGGTTCATTTCGGTACATTAGTACAAGACCCGAACCCGAACGTTCGGTCTATTTTGCTTCTTACTTTTGAGTTTGAGAGGTAATGTTTGGTACTGACTCCGATTCCATCATACCTAGCCCTTGTAGAATTTTGTTGAACGACGCTTCAGGAAGAGCTTTGGTGAAGATGTCAGCCAGTTGATCAGTGGTTCGAACAAAATGAATTTTGACGTTCCCATCTTCCACATGATCCTTCATGAAGTGATACCTCAGTGCTATGTGCTTAGTCTTCAAGTGTTGCACTGGGTTATGACAGATCCTAATTGCACTTTCAGAGTCGCAATATAATGGGATCTTTTTCATATTGAGTCCATAGTCCCGGAGTTGACTTTGGATCCAAATCACTTGAGAAGTACAGGAGGCAGTTGCACTATATTCTGCTTCAGCTGTAGACAAAGACACACAAGTCTGTTTCTTTGATTGCCAGCTAACTAACTTCCCGTCAAGGAATTGGCAGCCTCCCGTGGTGTTTTTCCTGTCTAGTCCACAACCTCCAAGATCTGCATCTGAATAGGCTTGAACGAAGAAGCCTGAGTTGCATGGATACCATAGGCCTAAAGAGGTAGTTCGCTTGAGATAACAGAGTATGTTCTTCACTGCAAGCATATGAGGTTCACGTGGATTCGCCTGAAATCTAGCACAGTAACAAACAGAGAACATTATATCAGGCCTGCTAGCAGTAAGATACATCAGAGAACCGATCATCTGGCGATATAGCATAATATCAACTGCTGGCTTATCCAATGATGGAGTGAGCTTGGTGCCGAACGCCATTGGAACTTTAACCTTTGAATCTCCCATCATGCCAAATTTTGCAAAGAGAGTCTTCGTGTAAGCTTCCTGATTAATAAAGATGCCTTCGAGTCCCTGTCTAATATTTAAACCAAGGAAAAAGTTAATTGGACCCATTGAGCTCATTTCAAATTTAGTCTCCATCAACTTTCTGAATTCAGCCGTTAAGCTAGGATTCGTTGAGCCAAAGATGATATCATCGACATAAATTTGAACAATCATAAGGTGGTTACCTTCCTTCTTACGAAAGAAGGTTGGGTCAACCGAACCTTGTTTGAATTTGGACATCTTTAAAAACTTGGTTAGCGTTTCATACCAGGCCCTCGGAGCTTGTTTCAGTCCATATACGGCTTTGTCCAAAATGTAACAGTGATTGGGGTACCTTTCATTGACGAATCCAGGAGGTTGCTCCACGTACACCGTTTCTTCAAGTTCTCCATTTTGAAATGCGCACTTGACATCCATTTGGTAGACCTCAAAGTTTTTGTGTGCAGCATAGGCAAGAAATATTCTAACGGATTCCAGCCTAGCTACAGGAGAAAAAGTTTCTTCATAGTCGATTCCTTCCTCCTGACAGTATCCTTTCACCACCAGACGGGCTTTGTTTCGTATCACGTTGCCTTCCTTGTCCATCTTATTTCTGAAGACCCATTTGAGACCAACAACTGAGGCATCTTGAGGAGTTGGAATGAGGCGCCAAACTTTATTCCTTTCGAATTCATTCAGTTCGTCTTGCATAGCTTGAACCCAATCGGAGTGATCAAGAGCAGTGTTAACTGTCTTTGGTTCAACTTTTGAGACGAAGGAGTTAAACATACAGAATTCTACTTTTGAAAATAAGGAAGTTTGTTTTGCTTTTAGTTGTGATCGGGTCAGGTCCTTTTCAGAGACATTACCGACAACCTGGGAAACAGGATGATCTCTGGTCCATTTGACAAGAGGAGGGTAGTTTGGATCATAAGATGGATCCAATTCAGCGTTTACCATCTCTTCTAGTTCAGATTGACTGTCATCGTCATAAAGCATATCGGCATTCTCCCCCTCGACAGATAAGGTTTCAGGTGTGTCTTGAGTTTCTGGAGCTACAGGGGTGTCGGGTGGTGTCGATCTTTCAGGTGTTGACGCACCTTCGGGTGTTGTAGCACTTTCGGGTGTTGTAGCACCTTCGGGTATTGTAGCACCTTCGGGTACTGCTGTGCGTTCGGGAGCAGCTTGAGAACTGTTCTCCCCCTCAACATGTGAGCTCGGCTGCGATGACGAAGATGGGTCCTCCCCCTCAACTGAAGCATCTTGCTGTGGAGGTTCGTTAGAACTTGATCCTCCTTCATTCATTTGCTTGGCAGCATCTTTGATGAGTTGCTTCAGATGATCTACTTTTTTGTCTGCTGCACTGGCTTCCGAGAGAGTAGCTTTCTCTAGTTCATCGAATAACTCAACAAACTTCTCAAATAGGTTTGCAATCGAGGCTGTGACTTGGCCTGTTTGAGAAAAGATTTCTCCAACTGTGTCTTCGTTGGCCTTTAGCTTTTTGACATAGCTATCATCAAAAGTCACATAATAAGTTTCTTCTATTTTCCTCGAGCGCTTGTTTAATACCCTGTAGGCTTTAGAAGTGAGAGAATAGCCCAGAAATATCCCTTCATCGGCTTTGACATCGAACTTGTTACGATGTTCTTTAGAATTGAAGATGAAACATCGTGAGCCGAATACATAGAAAAATTTGACATTTGGCTTCCTATTGTTGATGATCTCATAAGGAGTAAGAGCGAATCGCTTATTGAGATATGACCTGTTCTGCGTAAAACATGCTGCAGCAATAGCATCAGCCCAAAAATATAAAGGTAAAAAGCAAAACTTAGCATGGTTCGGGCCGCCTCACACAAAGATCAGTTTCGGCTTTCGACAATTCCGTTTTGTTGAGGGGTGTAGGGAGCTGAGAAGTTGTGACTGGTTCCTTTTTCGGCCAAGAATTCTTCGAATTCTTTATTTTTAAACTCCAGACCATTGTCGCTCCTGATGTTGCGAACGACTTTCTTCAGCTGTACTTCAACCTGCTTGATAAACATCTTTAGCTTGAGAGTCGCTTCAGATTTGTGCTTCAGAAAGAACACCCATGTAAAACGCGAAAAGTCATCAACATTGACAAGAATATACTTGCTACCGCCAATGCTTTCGATAGATGATGGACCACACAAGTCAATGTGAATTAACTCTAATGGTTCAACAACTTTAGTGTTTACAATCGATGGGTGACTATGACGACTCTGCTTCCCCATTTCACACGCAGCACATAAATGTTCTCGATCGAATTTGAGCAATGGAAGACCTCGAACATGACCACCTGTGACAAGTTTGTTGATATCCTTGAAGTTGAGATGAGAGAGCCTTCGGTGCCACAGCCAGCTTTCGTCAGATTGTGCTTTAGATAGCAGGCAGATAGTTGGGTTTCCTTTGATAGGTTTGAGATTTAGGGGAAACATTTCGCCTTTGCGCTCCGATTTGAGACTTACTCTTTTTGTTTTCTTTTCAATTATCTCTGAACCCTCATCGTCGAAAGAAACCTTGAGACCGGTTCCTCCAACAAGCTGAGATACACTAATGAGGTTGTGCTGTAGTCCTTCAACGTATGCAACCTTTCTGATTGTGAAATCTCCATTTGTTATCATTCCATAGCCTTTTATCGTGTCGAATGAGTTCTCCCAAACTTGACATTTCCATCGTTTGAAAGAGACCGAAATTCCCTCAGCTTTTCCTTCCTTCCTGTCATGTGATGTGAGCAGCCACTGTCAATATACCATTCTTCGTCAAACTGCTCATCCCTGATAACCTGCAAAAATTAAGCAGATTTAGGAACCCAAAGTTTCTTGGGTCCACGTGAGCCTTTCACAGGAACAGGAATAGTAAGAGAGATGTCAACAAGATATGTTCTTTTTATTAAAGTTGTTTCATCTTTCTTTTTAATGGTGAAAACCTTAATTTTATTGGGATTTGTTACAATCGGTTTGGATTCAGGTTTAGGCACTGGGACATTGGAATGCTTTCCTTTCGGTTGTTGTGATCCTCAAAACCGAATCTTTCCTTTCGGTTGTTATCACTTTCTTGCTTCCTAACAACATTTTTCTCTGACGTTGGATTTTTGTCATGATAAGAAAAACGAGCGTTTTGAGATCGCCAAAAATGTTTTCTTTCAGAGAGATTTTTCTTGTATCTCTGATTCATTTGTTGCTTCTGATTCTTTACTTGCTTCGGCTGTCGATGGATGTTGGCTTTTTGCTTTTTCTTCTTGTCTGCCGGTTCACTCTGAACTGATGATGTTTCGCTTGAAGAAGTGACTTTTTCTGCAGGAACTCCTTTCTCTTCAGGAACGTCTTTTGTACCACTAGTAGGGATGAGATTTAGAACCGGAAAACCGGACCGGAACCGGAACCGAACCGGAACTGGACCCGTTAGAACCGGAATATATAGAACCGGGTCCGGTTCCGGGTTTAAAAATTGGCTTTATCCGGGTTCCGAATAATCCGGGTTTGGGTCCATTGGGTCCGGGTAAACCGGGTCTAAAATCCGGAACCGGTTTTTGGTACCGGAACCACTTTTAGGGCCGGAACCACTTTTTGTGAAACGTTTACAAGATGCATATCTTATTCGTTTCAACTCCAATTGACATACGTTTTTTTCCAACATGTAGTTTAGAGTTTGTACATGATTCTAGACTATAAATTTTTCATTTTTAGTTTTATATTCATTGACTTACAGTCCTCAAAAGTTGAGATACCAAAGCTGAAAGTTTTTAGTTTTTTAGTTTTTTTGTATTCGGTGAAAGTTTTAAAGCATGCATATCTAATTCGTTTGAAGTCGGATTGACATGTGGTTTTTTCCAACTTCTAGTTTACAGTTTGTACATGAGTTTAGACTATAATTTTGTCATTTTTGGTTTAACATTCAATGATTTACAGTCCTCTGAAGTCGGGATATCAAAACTAAAAATTTTCAACTTTTCAGCTATTTGTTTTTGTACTTTGTATTATGT
Organism: Lactuca sativa; assembly: GCF_002870075.4. Classification (NCBI taxonomy): domain Eukaryota; kingdom Viridiplantae; phylum Streptophyta; class Magnoliopsida; order Asterales; family Asteraceae; genus Lactuca; species Lactuca sativa. The sequence goes on along the minus strand of NC_056626.2, from coordinate 180,930,643 downwards.
GAAAATATTAACACAAGTATATCTCATTCGTTTAAATTCGGATTGACATGCGGGTTTTTCTAGAGAGTATTTTAGAGTTTGTACATGATTTTAGACTCTAATTTTGTTAATTGTGGTTTCGTATTCAATAAGTTACAGCCCCCAAAGTGGGGATATCAATATGAAAATTTTCAAAGTTCAACCCACTAAGTTGTAAGTAATTACCAAAAAATTCCGGTTTTTTCGGGTTTTCCGGGTCTAAACCCACTTTATTCGGTTCCAACCTACCCACTTTGATGTTTCCGGGTTTTCCGGTTCTAGACCCACTTTACCCGGAACCATACCCGGAACCGGTTCCTATATACCGGTCCGGTTTCCGGTTCTATAAAATCCTGTTAACCGGTTACGGGTTTTCCGGGTCCGGGTCCATCGGGTCCGGGTTTGGACCCACTTTCATCCCTAACCACTAGTACTTGGCACATCGAAGTTATCAAGCTTGTTCAAAGGCTCTGGCACATATCACCCTTTGGTTTTCCATGACGTCCTTTCTGATAGACCAACGGTTTCGTCAGCATTGTCAATAGGGGCGGACCAGAAGAACTCATTACAGCCATCAGCATTATCTTCGTTTATAATGGCTGTGAGTTCGGTTGTCTGATGTTCGGTTACACCTGTGACCTTATACACCTGATTTGGAGTCGTCCTTACCTTTTGGTATACAACAGCTTTTTCTTCAAGGATCGGGGACTTTTGGTGGGACAAACGAGCAAACTCCACAGAATTTTCTGAAATAAGATTTTTGTGGTTTTCGGGTTCACTTTTGACAAACTCAGAACAGTCAATTACATCTTCTACAGAAATTTCACTCATATCATCATCCTCATTAAGCTCAGATGCATTTTCAACATCAATTTTATTTTCTGAGCTCAAGTTGGCATTCAATGAGTCAAACTTTTGTATGGTTTCGGTCCTTAGTTTCAGTTTGTCATTTTCATCCAAAAGATTTTTCAGCATGTCCTTATGGTCCTTGGACTTTATGAAAGATTCGATTTTGTCTAGACCATACATATACGTCGGATTTACATCCTCAGACGAAACTACACTTTCGCAATTATATGCTTCTGCGTCAATTTCATCTTCCTTAAACTCAAGAAAGGGCAAAATCATGCGATGAATTTTCTGTCCAATTTCACAGTTAAGATGAAGTTGAGTGATGTTAGAATAAAGACGCTTAGCAATCAAACAAAACACATTTCTTTGTTTCAAAAGTTTTAGATTGTCTCTTTGTAAGTAAATGTTTTCGTCTTTGGATTTGATCAACTCCGACTCCTTCAGCTCTATCCACATCCTCCGTTCTTCACTCTTTGAAGACACCCTGCTTAATTGGTCAGTTAGGTTAGAATTGGTGACCCGTGTTTGAGTTAAACTGCTGTCTAGATGAGAGATTCTTGAATTTACATTTTTTAATTCTTTTTCATATGAACTTTGTGGGACTTTGAATGAAACAAAAATGGATTGTACCTTCTTGATTAATTCATCAAGCTCGTTAAACTGCACGCTGAGAGGTTTTGCTGTGAAGCACAAGTCCTCTCGCTCCTTTGTGTCTTCATTCCCACCGTCTATGTTGTATCCCCTCATTTGAGATACATCCGACACCATCAAGCACTTTCCACCGCTTCCTTCATCTTTTGCAACATAATCCTTTCCATGAGATGGCTTCCTTACTTCATCATCCTCAGAGTCGGTTGACCAGACCTCCACGCCACCGAACTCATCATCTGCTACCGAACCCTGCACAATTAAAGCATTCATTGAAGGGTTAGTGACAGCTTTCTTTTTCTTGATCTCTTCCAGCTTTTTCATTAACATAGCTTCTTCATCTTTCTCCTCATCCTTTTCTGCCATTTTCTTGAGGACACAATCTTTGGCATAGTGGTTCTTTCCTCCATAATAGTAGCAGTTCACACCCGAATCTCCTTCAGCTTTTGGTTCCTTCTTTGGTTCTTCTGCCTTCGGTTCTTCCCTGACCTTTTCAGAACTATAACTTTCCTGCCAATTTCGATTCTTATTGGTAGGAAACCTTTTCTTGATGAACCTCTTCGGGTTTGACACCATCATTGCATAGTCTTCAGAGGTAAGGTCATAGTCCTCTAAGTTAAGGTCTTCATCTTCCATCACACCTTTGCTTTTGGACAGAAGGGCCAATGATCCCAAGCTTGAAACTACATTTTTCTCCTGCAAGACAATCTTTTCTTGGGATTTCAAAATCCCTACCAGCTTTGCCAATGAGTAAGATTTGAATTGCTCATGTGCTTTAACAGTGGACACAACCGCTCTCCACTCAGATCTAAGACCGTTTAAAAACGTAACCTTTTGTTCAATCAACTTCCTTTCAATATCATGTTTAATCATCTTACTAAGAAGATGATTGAAGCGATCGAACGTCTAAGTTACAGTTTCTTCAGGACTCTGCTTGAATTCACCAAACTCGGACAAAAGTAAGGTTTGAATGGAATGCTCGAGATCTTCGTCTGTGGAATATAACTCTCGCAGCCTATCCCATATTTCTTTAGCAGTGTTGCACTAACTCACTAGCCTGAAAGTATTAGATTGAAGAGCGAATCTGATTAGTCTCAATGCTTTAATATTGCACTGAAATTTATCTTTTTCATCTTGGGCAATATCTTTTACATCTTTCAACAGATCATTATACTCTTTCTGAGTTTTAATGATTCTTGATGTTGCTGAATGAGCGAATGGTCCAGACACGATTGCTTCCCAAATAAGATATTCGTTGTCCTCAGATCCAATGACATAATCTTCAAAGTGATGTGCCCAGACTTCGTAATCCTGGGTGTAAAGGATGGGAATCTTCGTCGTTGATCCAATGTTGTTTGGGATGTTAATGGGATTTGATTGTGACTCGTCCATGCTAGATCGAATAACCTGTTTAAAAGATCAGACTTGTAATATATTAAATTAGGGCAAAACGAATAAATGTTGAGTTACGTCAATTATGGGATGACGGCTCAATAAATATTAGTTAATGCGGAATAACCCTAATCGCAACCTTTTTCACAGAAAAATATGTGTATGAATTACATAGCCTCCTGCTCTGATACCAATTGATAAGTTTTAATAACAAACGTGAAGATCGATTAGATCTTTGTAACAGGTATTGCGATGAACACAAAACAATAAATAAGACAAGAGTGGATCAAAATATGTCGAATGATTAGATCAAACAATCCTCAGCAGAGCTCGACTAAGAACTTCCGTTGTAGAGGATTTAGGGTTACATGCACGATAATAATAAACTTCTGAATAATGCTCTGATCGTTCTATTCTATCGTTTTTTCTAAGATGCATGCAAGCACCTATATTTATATTCAACCCTACTAAACTCACGGATGGACAGGCCCATACCGGAGATACAAAAATGGACTAGCTAACGAGCCCAATAGACGCAACATATTATACAAAACGCGACCCAACAATTCTCGATCTCCATCTCCTAGCATCTCAGATACACCTTCATCCTTCCTTCATTCTCTCAAGAGTAGCTAATCATTACTCGCGTTGACCTGCTATACTACACCCACTCATCAAACTTCCACCAACCCCACTACACTCGCGTATGCTTGTCATTCATAACACTGGTTCCTATAGACAGTCGAATACTTGATCCTACCCTAATCCCTTCATCAAACAAGAACAAGAAATAAGGTCAAACCAAACATTCTCAGGCTATAGAATCTAAGTTATGTACAACTATGATTCATACACTAAGCAACTACAGTAACGATGTCAATTTCATATAAATAAGATCCTAGGCTATCAGGCATCATATAATCAGGCAATTCTGTCATGCAATTCCGGAAGATCCCTAGCCTATCACTAGCATGTTGTTCTAACATATCACAAGATCAAATAACAGTGTGGTAATTTGGGGTCTACTCACTGGATCCGGATGCACGTACACATCACATCCTCCTTGATTATTTCTGAAAACAATTTGAAAATCATTTTTTAGATCTTTTTCCTTAGTTTGATACTGGCTTCACATGATTTTTCCTCCAATTCACTCAAAACAAAGCTCTTATACCAACTTGTAACATCCAAAAATTTCAACAAATTTAAACCTTTCAAAATCAATCCATTTATTAATGAAAGTGTTTAGAAACTATTATTTCCAAAACATTATTTAAAATCAGAGTCCCCCAAGATCCAATCAATCGCAAAACCAAGGATGTGTACGGTTAGACCTTTACCTTGCCACGGTCCTCTGAGAACCTAAAACAATAAACTGAAACTATAAGCAAGAAGCTAAGTGAGTTCCCCCAAAATACCACCAAACAAAAAGACAACAACAACATGTATTGGGTTCACAACTAAAAGAATGGATTACCCCTGAGCCCACGGTATGATTTTGGTTTGCTCTCGAGCCCACAACATAAGTGTGGCTTGCCCTCGGTACCCACAGGTTATGTTTGGCTTGCTCCCTCATCCATTGGTCTAGAATACCAATGTTTAGCCCTCGGTACGAGTCTAGCATACCAACCGACCCTCAACTCGTATTTGGAATGTCGGTGAGCCCTCAATATGAGTCTGGCTTGCCATACCCGGCCCTCATCTCATATCTGGAATGCTACTAATCCCTCAGTATGAGTCTGGCTTGCCCTACTCGGCCCTCAGCTCATATCTGGAATACCTCTAGGTTTGTTGGCTTCAGCACAAACCACTACAACCTCAACCCAACACAATACCTACACATATATCGATAATCATGCGAACAAAATCATTGGTATTCCTACAGAGGATAATCATGCATATTTAATCATTACTTACCTTATCAGAGGATAACAGGATATCAAACCGATGGGCCGGCCTTGGTGCCTTCGACACGCAATTACAGTGAGGAAAACTCACCTCACAAACTAGACAAAACTGATGAGGCCTCAGCTCCAACCATCTCCTAATCCAGCCAAATGACCAATCTCAATTAGAATCCCAAATACCTAAAATACCCTTAATGTCAAACGTGGTCAAACTTGGTGAAATTCAAAGTCAACTGGTCAAACGAACTAAGTCACCTAAGTCAACCCCGCCGAGTCAACTCAATCGAATTGGCCTAATGCGAGTACGTGGGGTGCACTCCATCCTCGTATGTTGACCACCATCGACGTGGCTGACCTCATACATAGGGCGTACTCCGAGTATGCAGGGCGTACTCTCACCAACTTCAAAACTCATTAAGTGCTTAATGGCTTAAGCATTGACGTCCATATTTCAGATCCAAGGCTAAAATACACTCTAGAGTCATAAAGTTTCCAAATTTATGAATTTACACACCCACTAAGTGCTTATCTAAACTTCTTAATCCATTAAGACATTCTACAAGATGTGTGGAGCAAAACCAACCATTTGAAACCCATTTTTATGACTCAAGACCCTCCCAAGGGTCTGAAAGGAAAACTTAATGGGTCAAGACAATGCTTTGTTCATGAAACACCGCATTTGGGACAAAACGAACCTAAAACTAACTCAAAACAAGATCTACAAGAAATTACACCAAGTTCAGAATTTGATACCTCATAATGGTGCCAAAAGGTGGTGTGATCAATCTAGAGAGCTTCACTCCTTCAATGTGGTCTCCTCTTCCTTCCTTCTTCTTCAAGAGCACCAAAACACACACACAAACTTAGAAATGGCTCCTCAAGATGTTTCTAGGGTTACAAACACATATAAGAGGGTGGAGGCTGATAAGGTGAAGAAAATGAGGCCACAAGAGTGCTTAAATACCAGCCAAACCCTAAAAATTAGGGTTTCCTTATCTGGCGAGTACGCCCAGCGTACACTGATGTATGCCCAGCGTACACCACGTATGCATGATTTACTTCAAAGGCCAAAATTACAATAATTCCATTAGGGCTCCTTTGCATATATTTCTTGAACTTTTGGACCATAGTGCAATACATCTCAATATAAGGATCAACAATGGAAGTACTTCAAAACCGGATGTTACAAGTTGGCTTATTTAAATTAGATTGTGTTGAATACCTTTCACGTAAGAGACATTCTTGAATAAAACAGTATTACACTTAATGGTTCCATATCCCTTTGTAGCTCCCTTGCCATTATCTCGATATGTAATAGTAGGACCATCCTTATTTATGAAGTCTTCCAGAAGAGACTTGAGTATGATTATATGTCTTGAGCAACCACTATCTAAATACCAAATATGTTCTTTTCCCCAAAACTTAAATATACAATTAATATACATCGAGCTATCTTGCAATGGGCCACTTAAGAAAAAAGTATAATAACAAGCATCATGGAGACAATTTAAAGGTTTTCCCCTTTTGATGCACTTATCATTTTGAATCATGATGTTTTCTGCGTGAATGGAGCTCTTCTTAAAAGAGCACTCGTCAGCTTTATGAGAAGCATCACCACATCGATAACAAACTCTGGTTCCATGATTCTTTCTTTTAACATTAGATTTTGATTCCTTTTTAACCACCAAATCTGAACAACTTTGATCATTTGATTTAAAAATTCTTGCTTTAGTTCCGGACCAAGGAATGTCATCGATGGTTTACTCATATACCACTTTGTCACGAGGCTTAGGAGATATTGAAGTATCGTCTGGAATAGAAGACTTTGACTGATCTCTAGATTCAGAGTTGCTAACAGAGCACTGAGGAAAAATGCAAAGAATTTTGTTTGTTGATTGAACTTCACCATTTGATATAGGAAATTTCAACAAAATCTTAGTGGAGGGAAAAATACTCAAGATGAGGGGTTTGGAGGAAGGATCAAAGAGCAGATAAACGAGATACACATTTGGTGTTACCATTAGTAGTTGGAACCCAAACTCTACCACACTGAGTCAAAAAAAACCCGACTACCTCTAACTAATAAAGGAATCTTCCCCATGATCCACTCTGCCTTCCAATGCTCTTGTTTCAATCCCTCAACCTGAGCCTCCTTGATCAAATCTAACAAAAGAGAAATGATAATATTTTCAGACACATATACTCGATTGGTGCACTTATAGCCTTATGACTCAGAGCATCGGCCACCACATTAGCCTTCCCAGGGTGGTACAAGATCTCGCAATCATAATCCTTTACCACATCCAACCACCTCAGTTGCCGCATATTCAAATTTGACTGATCCATCAGGTACCTCAAACTCTTTTGGGTAGTGTTGATAGTACACCTAACCCCATACAGATAGTGCCTCCAAATCGTGAGGGCAAAAATCACAACCCCCGACTCCAAATCATGCGTAGGATAATTCATCTCATGAGTCTTCAACTGCCTCGAAGTGTAAGAAATCACATGTCCTATCTTCATAAGAACAACTCCCAAACCCGATATAGAGGAATCACGATAAACAAATATATCATTCATACCCTCGGCAAGCATGATAATCAGGGCCTCGCATAATCTTTGGCTCATTGTCTCAAAATCCAATTGTTGATCAGGCCCATACCAAAAAGTAACATTTTTCTTTGTCAAGTGGGTCAATGGTACAACAATCTTGGAGAAATCCTGGATAAATCTCTGATGATATCAAACAAGGCCTAGGAAGCTCCGAAACTTGAATGGGGTTCTCAGAACCTCCCATCGCATCACGGACTTGATCTTGGCCGGATCGAACAATATACTCTTATGGTTGACGATGTGCCCGAAGAACTGCACCTCGCGCAACCAAAAATCATATTTGATCAACTTGGTATACAACCTCCCTCCTAAGGGTCTCCAATACCTCTCGTAAATGAGCCTCGTGCTACTCCTTGGTCTTGGAGTAGACCAAAATATTATCAATAAACATGATCACCAACTGATCCGACATTGGCCTACATACCCGGATCATGAGATCCATGAACACTGTTGGTGTTTTGGTAAGCCCAAATGTAGTCACTGCGAACTCGTAATGACCATAACGAGTTCTAAAGACCATATTCTGCTCATCCTCGTCTTTGAACCTCATTTGATGGTAACTTGATCACAAACCAATCTTGGAAAACCAAGATGCACCCTGAAGCTAGTCAAATAAGTTGTCAATCTTTGGAAGTGGGTAACAGTTCTTCACCGTTAGCTGCTTCAACTCCCGATAGTCAATACACATCCTGTGTGAGGTGTCTTTCTTCTTCACGAACAGAATCGGTGCTCCCCAAGGTGATTTACTCAGCCGAATAAATCCCTTGTCTAACATCTCTTAAAGTTGCGTAAACAACGCATATATCTCCCGTGGTGCCAAGCAATACAATTCCTTGTCTATTGGGTCCATATCAGAAACTAAATCAATTTGGAACTCAACCTGCCTCTTGGGAGGCACTCCTGGAAAATCCTCAGGAAACATATCGAGGAAATCTTTGACATTGGGCACCTCACTCAACGTCGTAGTGCCCCCAACCCAAGTATCTACCACATAAGCTAGAAACCCATAACAACTTCGTTGAAGATATCTCCTGGCCCTCATAACTAAATAGAGAGTCAGACCATGCAAAGCTCCCTCCCCAGGAATAACCAGTTCTCCCCCACTTGGGGTTCCAACTCTCAATAGTTGGTGCTCACAGTCAATCATGGCCACATTGGGACCTGTTGTGATATGTCTTCGATCTTAATGTTGTCTATGGTGGTTTCACTTGAGTTAAGCCTAAGAATCACAGCAAAGAAAGAACCAACGTTATTCGTCATCCGGGAGGGGGTCCCAAAACAAGACTCTGACGGTCTAGTTATTAATTGGATGAGAGGATTAGGGTTTAGCTTGAGATAGAAAAAGAGGTGATCCCTCCTTCTAGAGAAGAAGGACTTCCTTTATACCTATCATCTAAGGAGGATGTCCCCGACAGTACTTGTTTTCTTCTCTAGACCGTCAAGATGTTAAGGCATCCTATTGGCAGATCATGCACCACTAGCGGTTACCTACTATTGGTGTAAAATCGCCAAAGAGTAGCGCTATAATTGTCGCTCTATGGAGTGGTTCATATTGTTTTGGCTTGTTATGGACTGGATCCTCTCGTTTTGAGTTGAACCTTGCTGCCAGAGCGTCGGGGTCTAAGTGCGAGGTTGTGAGGACGAGGTCCCCGATCTAGCACTTATGCTTGGTAGCGACCATTAACTAGGTTTACTTTTAGATAATCGTCTTGTTGTCTTTGACGCATTCTCATAGGGATACGTTAACAAGTGGGATGATTCCTTAGTTCTTCATTGATCAATGGCATAAGCCAAGGCCTAGATCTTGGGTTGACTTGTTGGGGTATGATTATCCATGCAGAGTATGATCACATTACCCTTACCTCGGATGTGCCATATCTGGACCTTTTTCCTTGCGCTAGGGGTGGTTGTGTGAACTAGGGATGAGATTTACAACTGGGAAACCGGACCGGAACCGGAACCGTTAGAACTGAAATATATAAAACCGGTTCCGGGTTTAAAATTGGATTTATCCGAGTTCCGGGTAATCCGGGTTTGGGTCCATCAGGTCCGGGTAAACCGGAACCGGTTTTTGGAACTAGAACCACTTTTAGGCCCGGAACCGTTTTTTTGTAAACGTTTAAAAGATGCATATCTCATTTGTTTCAACTCCGATTGACATGCGGTTTTTTCCAACAAGTAGTTTAGAGTTTGTACATGATTTCAAACTATAAATTTACCATTTTCAGTTTTATATTCATTGACTTACAGTCTCCCAAAGTCGATATATCAAAGCTGGAAGTTTTTAATTTTTTCAGTTTTTTTTTGTATTCGGTGAAAGTTTTAAAACATGCATATCTAATTTTTTTGAAGTCGGATTGACATATGGTTTTTTCCAACTTGTAGTTTACAGCTTGTACATGATTTTAGACTATAATTTTATCATTTTTTGTTTAAGATTCAATGATTTACAGTCCTCCGAAGTCGGGATCTCAAAACTGAAAATTTTCAACTTTTCAGCTATTTGTTTTTGTACTTTGTATTATGTGAAAATGTTAACACATGCATATCACATTCTTTTAAAGTCGGATTGACATGCGGTTATTTCCAGAGTTTATTTTAGAGTTTGTACATGATTTTAGACTATAATTTTGTTAATTTTGGTTTCATATTCAATGAGTTACAATCCCCCAAAGTCGGGATATCAATAAGGAAATCTTCAAAGTTCAACCCACTAAGTAGTAAGTAATTACCAAAAATTTCCAGTTTTTTCGGGTTTTCCGGTTCTAAACCCAATTTATCTGGTTCTAACCTACCCACTTTGATGTTTCCGGGTTTTCCGGTTCTAAACCCACTTTACCTAGAACCATACCCGGAACTGAACCAAAACCGGTTCCTATATACCAGTCCGGTTTCCGGTTCTATAAAATCCCATTAACCGGTTCCGGGTTTTCCGGGTCCGAGTCCATCCGGTCCGGGTTTGGACCCACTTTCATTCCTAGTGTGAACTGCACGCACTCCAAGTTCTAGGGATGATGCCTCTTCCCTGAACTCTTAGGATGCCGACTCTATCTTGTTGTGATTTTGTGGTCCTGCTCGCATGTTCCTTGGCAGCGTTTAGCTGGCTCTAGGTTCGTGCATGGCTAGACCCATTCCTTTCAATTACCCAGTCGTTTGGCTTGGAGCTTTCCACTCGCTTACACCAAGTGTGGTGATTTTTGGCGTTTCCCATGTGGTCGTCCTAACTAAACCTTACGGTCTCACATTTACCATTGAGTATGTTTTTGCTTGTTATGGACCGGAGCCTCTCATTCTGGAGTGGACCTTGGCGCTAGAGCGTCGGGGTCTAAGTGCTACGTCGTGAGGGCGAGGGCCTGGACCTAGCACTTACGTTGGGTAGTGACCATTAACCAAGTCATCCTTTATATAATCGTCTTATTATATTTGACGTATTCCTATAGGGATACGTTAACAATACCCAACTAGTCCATCCCGATAATAACCTTCGACCCTCGCAGAGCAATCGTCACCAAATCAATAGAGTACTTCTTGTTGAACTGGTGCAGAACACACCCATGATGAACCCTCGAAGCACTCACAGAACAATCATCAATAATCTCGACCTCCAATGGACCCTAGATAATCCCATGAGCATCACTAAACTTCTAGCTAACTGTAAGAGATACAAAGTATCGGGTAGCACCCGAATCAAACAGAACATGAGCAATCATACCATTGACTAAGAAATTCACTATATATGATCAGGTACAATATAAGCATAAATAAGGAAAGTAATAAAGATATAATAAAATTACATACCAGTAACCACATCTGGTGTTGCTCGAGCCTCATCGATAAGCAGCTGAAATGCCCTGCTCTTCACCAAAGGTTTCTCTGCCTTGCCGTTGCGGCCATCGGTAATCGTCAAGGTGGATGGTGTAGGCGCCACCACTGCCCCTCGTGACAACCTCGGGAAATTGACATTTTGTGGCCTTTCTGGTTGCAGTGAAAACAGATCAATACACTACGGGGGAAATCCCTACTCATATGACCAGTATGGCCACATCTGTAACAAACCGAACCCGCTGACTGACATGCCCCATTGTGTGGCTTGCTACACTTTCCATAGCGACCCTAGCCTTACTGCCCCCTAGAATACGAATCAGAAGTCTTGGGCCTCTTAACCTGGCCCATGACTGTTTGTACATGCTCCGGCTTGTGCTTCGTCTGAAGCTCCAACTCAATCTCCTGCTGGCGAGCCCTCTCAATCATATTATTTAGAGTCTTGAACCCCAAAAAGCTTATAAACTCCCTAATTTCATCCCTCAGTATGTCCTGATATCTCGTCTTCTTCATCTCCTCATCTGTAGCGTACTGTGGAACAAACAAAGCCCTCTCATGGAACTTAGCGGTGATCTCCGCCATAGTCTCAGTAGTCTAGTAAAAGTCCTGAAACTTCCTCGTGAGCTACTCCACCTCGATCACTGGTGAAAACTCTCTCTGGAACCTCATAACAAACTCCTCCTAAGTCATGGTTGCCACCATTGTAGTCCCCACTGATTGTCCGACCTCTTTCCACCAGTTACATGCTCGGTCTTTCAGCAGGTAGGATGGAAACCCTATCTTTTCTCCCTCTGGGCAAAAACTTGTCTACTGAGCATTCTCCATGTTAGCGGTCCAGTGTCGGCTAGCAATCAGGTCCTTTGTCCCGAAGAACTTTGGAGCTCCACAAGCCTTGAACTCCCGGAATGAGGGAGTTCACGCTCCTAACTAACCTACAACAATCTCGGCTCAAAAGGCCCTAAGCCACTTATCCATAAGCTCCATAATCTCCACCTTGATGGTACCAAACACCACAAGAGTAGCATCCACAATACCACGCGTGACCTCGGCTGCAATGAACTAATGTAGCCTCTCATCAATTGGTTATGTGCCCGAGCTGGAACCAAAGCAAGAACCTCATCCTCAAGTGATCACCACCATACTCAAACTAGAGTCCCCAAGTTCGTCCTTGTCTCGAGTACAGATCATGTGCTTCTATTAGTACGGGGCCAATACCACGTTCCACACCTATCTGTACCCTCCTCAAGAGTCATATTGATTCCTCTAACTCACCACACTAAATCCATATACCAATTCTATGCTATACAACATACAAAATCTACTACGTCATTACCAAGACCTCCTAGGAATTCTCTATCTGATCACCTCTACCATACAAAGAATCTCAATCAACATTGTCAGTTGCCTCATGCATGAAAGTTATACACAAAATGGGATCATATAGATTGTAAAATAATAATTCTATCGTAAGTCCACAACAAGACAAGGAACAAGAAATGAGGCTAAATAAATCATTCTAGGGCTATGTGGTCATAATCATATACAACTTTTAAAGCATACACTTATTAATTACCTGAGCTGATATCAATTCCAAGCAATACATAGCATCCAAATCCCCTAGGCTATAAGGCATCACACAAATCAGACAATTCTATCATACGATTCCTGAAGGTATCCTTTACACTATTCTAGCATGAAATTCATATATTAGGCATACTAATCACATCACATAGATATGGGTATTTTAGGAATCACTTACTTGAGCTCGGTTGATTACAAGTATCGCACCCCCCCCCCCTTTTTACTTGGTGAAAATCTATTTAGAATTTAAAATTCCTTTTGAAAAGATTATCATTTCCTCGGTTTGAGTTCTAACACACCCGAAATTATGCTTGAATCCCTCAAACCAGGGCACTGATATGAACTTGTAACGACCCAAAATTCATAAGTAAAAATTTCATTTTTCAATTCATCAATCCAAACATCACATGTCTAAAAATCATCCAAAATACAAACTATCACAAAATATTAGAGTAAAAGAGATCATAAGTGCGGAAATCATGAGGAGGAGGATGTTGTGCCATCACGTCAGGCCCTTCCCTTTTGTACTGAAAGTACCTAAAACCAAAAACATGTATGTAAGAAAAAAGCTTAGTGAGATTCCCAAAAATACCACATATTCATACACATAAATATAACGGCATGTGGTTGTGTCAGGTACGTAACAACCCCCGGGTCTGTATCAACCCCATGGAACAGCAAATGATTGTGTCGGGTCCGTATCAACCCCGAGTCCATAATAACTCCGAGACCAGATTGGATCCGTTCATATATATTACAATCACATCAGTAATTTTCACATTAATGCATATATTCTACACATACAAAACGGTGGGCAAACCTTGGTGCCTTCGACCCACTAACATGATTAGATGACTCACCTCTAAGGTGTTGTTTATTTTTTGAAAAAAAAAAACTCTTCAAACCTCTTATTGTTGTGCGGCGTAGCACACGCGTAACACTTTTCATCTCGCAACTGTTTGTTTTTCAGAAGTCATCAGATTAAAAAACCTATGTGCATGTTCTTCTTGGCGCAGCACTTGTTTTGCCTCTTCCAACCTCTACTTCTTTTTTCTTGCTAAAATATTGATTATATATTGTTGAAATCTTATTTCACATTTTTTTCATTTTTTTTGTTTATTCTTGTTGAATTTTTTTTCGTTTTTTTTATATTGAATAATAATAATTTCTTGGTGAAATATCATTATTTTATGCTAAAATATCTTCATTTTTTGTTAAAATATCATTATTTTTTGCTGAAATATCATAAATTCTTGCCGAAATGTCATACCATTAAATTTTCGGTATTAAAAAACCATTTTTGGATTATAAAATCAGTTTATTTTAATTTTTTAATATATGCAACAGCATGCAGATGTTAAAAAAAAAAAACACGCTTCTTATTACAGTCTGCAACCGTTTGATCCATCTCTTCTACTGCAGAGGGTTGCAGAGGTGGTCCACAGACTTTATGGATTTTTGCTTCAAAAATAAACAAACAACACCTAACTGAAGATAACTGAATCGCACACTCGAGCTGCTACTATCATGGCTCCTCACACTAATCATAATCCAATAATAACCCTAATTAATAATTGAGATTAATCAATAAACAAAAGTCTAATTCATCGTTTATCGATCTAAGGGAAAAATACCATTTTGGCCTTCCTACTAATGACTCAACTAGTCAAGCCCCAAAAGTCGTAATGGCCCAAGGCCCAAAAATGGCCCAAGTGGGTTTCATGGTAGTACGCCATGCGAACAACTCTTGATGAAGAAGGATTATGGAGCAATGACCCAGTATGTCCAATGTACTCAAGGTTATGTCTGGCATGCTCTTCGGAAGTCTAGACCTTCTATTAAGGTCATAATTCTTTAATACTTAACGTCCAAGCTTCATATCTAACTCCAATAAACGTCAAAAATCATAAAGTTGTAACCTTTATACCTTTTCATGGCAAAAGAGAGCTTAATCCCAAAACCCTAACTTCTAACATCTCCAAAAACTACATAAAGCATGCTTGGATAACAGGAGAGGTTCAAGCTTGCATTTTTATGAAACTATACACCCTAAAACATCTGAAAGGATAGCTCAAAAGCTCTAGAGTATTCCATACACACAAAGGTCAAGATTTTAGGACAAAAGGAAGATAAATCTAAGCTTAAACAAGATCTATCAAAGCAATCATCAATATTTGAACTTTATACCTCCTGAAGATGCACAAAGATGAGAAGAATCTGGATCCAAAGTCTTGAGATAACCACCACAACTCCAAAGGTCTTCCTTCACCACCAAGAACACCAAAAAAAGTCACTCTAAAGCTTCATAACTGACACACAAGGATTAGGGTTTCGAGATGGAGGCTAAGAGAGATGGAGGCTGGAGGTAAGAAATGGTTTACGGCCATAAAGTTCTTTCAATAGTTTCCAAACCCTAAAAATTAGGGTTTTCCCTCAACAAGATTACGCCTAGCATACACATGCGTACACCCAACATACATGAGGTAATTCGCATCCAACTTTAAGGACCTACGCCCGGTGTACCCATCTCTTATTCCCAACATATAGACCAATTTTCAATCTTTTAAGGAATCAATGCTACAATTAAAATAATTGGAACGTTGGCATTACAAATGAGAGAATTCTTCAGAGTCATCAACTTCTACATTCTCTTCCACATCAATATCTTCCTCATGGTATTCATCTAACGATTCTTCATCTTTAGTGTCATCATCATCCTCAAATACTATCAAAATTTCAGAAATATCCTTATCAGGGGGATATAGAGGTTCTTGGATGCCTAATGGAGTATCGGGGCATCGATACACGTGATAGGGTTTAATAGTTACTTAGCTATCCATTGGGTCGATCAGTGGGTTTGGGTGTTGCATTAACCAACTTTATATACATGAAATACTTGGAGATAGTATCATCAACGTCTCCAATATACCAAAAGTTAATATGCTCAAGAACCAATGAAAACCAACGAGGATAAGGAAAATAGAAGGACCTTCTCTTCTAAGTGATAAAGCTGACAAGCTGATGAAAAATCTTTTGAGCAAACTCAAGGTGCTAGTTCTTCTCCATTACATATAGAATTTGCATCTCAAACAAAATTAACTAGTTTAGACTTCCAGTTTTGTCCCCTGGGCACTTACCAATTACACTCGTGATATATTTCCACCCTCTCGGAAGACATTGTCGGAGAACCAGACCAGGACGATTACCATTTAGAGGGATCATAACCCAAATTTTCCAAAACTTTCTTTGATTGGCCTTCTGAAGGAATATTTGAGAATTAGACTAGCATGGGAAGATGAAGAGCATCCCTAGTGGCGTCCACAGTGAAGAAAATGTTAGAATTTCCGTTTTTGATTGTTCCATGAATAGTATCTAATTATTGGTCATAAATATAGTAGAAATCAGAAACATGCATAGTGAAGAATGAAACAACACAGACATCAAGAGCTTGTCATAAAGGATGACCTTTCAGAAACTCACAAAAGCTTGTAATCCCTTGTTTCAGAATTTGGAGGAACAACATCCGAGAAGGCAACATTGCTAGAATTAAAAAAATGGAGTTGATGGAGTGTTGGTAGCTTTACATACATCTTTAGTTGGAATGTATGTGAAGAGTGGATCCATAGATGCAAGTACTAGGGTTCTTCTATGGTTTTTAGAGAAAGAAAGAGAGAAAGAGAGAGAGAGAGAGAGAGAGAGAGAGAGAGAGAGAAAGAGAAAGAGAGAGACGATTGGCCAAAACATGCTTTGATTGGCCTTCTGAAGGAATATTTGAGTATTAGACTAGCATGGGAAGATGAAGAGCATCCCTAATGGCGTCCACGGTGAAGAAAATGTCAGAATTTCCATTTTTGATTGTTCCATGAATAGTATCTAATTATTGGTCATAAATATAGTAGAAATCAAAAACATGCATAGTGAAGAATGAAACAACACAGACAGCAAGAGCTTGTCGTAAAGGATGACCTTTCAGAAACTCACAAAAGCTTGTAATCCCTTGTTTCTGAATTTGGGAGGAACAACATCCGAGAAGGCAACATTGGTAGAATTAAAAAAAAATGGAGTTGATGGAGTGTTGGTAGCTTTACATGCACCTTCAGTTGGAATGTATGTGAAGAGTGGATCCATGGATGCAAGTACTAGGGTTCTTTTATGGTTTTTAGAGAGAGAGAGAGAGAGAGAGAGAGAGAAAGAAAGAGATGATTGAAAAGTAGTAAACTTTTGAATGAGATTATAAATCTCTTTTATACTTGAAGGATTAAAACAAATTCAAAAATATCTTCATGGGCATTGATCCCTCTTAGACGTAACATTTGATGAATATTAGAGGTCGACGTTTTTAAAAATGACAAACAGATTAGGAGTTCTCGAGTTCTTGCAAATCTATAAGTTTTCAAAATAACTTTCCTATATATATATATATATATATATATATATATATATATATATATATATATATATATACATACATACTGTGACAACCCGATATTTCAACTCTATGTAATGACCTAAAAAGTCAAGTATTGTAACCACTTTAGATATAATGAAATTAACTTCGAAAATAAAATGTCCAAAAATCTCAAATTTATTACCTACTATGTTAGATGACATTAAACCGTGATCGTACGTAAAAAGAACGCCCAAATCTGATTTCGTATAATGAAGTTATAATTTTTCCAAGTTCGGCTTAGCGACAGACAGCTAAAAAAAACTCGAAACGGAGATCGAGCGACTTTTGGCCGGAATGACCTAAATGAGAATCGAAGGTCTCGACAATGGTTTTGCAGTGGTAAAAAGTCTGGAAAAAACAGACGTCAGTTAACGAAGTTATGAATTTCTAACGAAATTTTCTTACCACGACCTTTTAAAAATAAATAATAAAAATAATTTCAAAATTTGCCGACGGAATCTAAATGAAATTTGTAGAGCGTAGTCCCACCTACGCGTGGATATAAATAACGTCGAAAACGGAGTTTGTATGAAGAAGATATGAATTTTTGAAGTTTATTAAATAAATAAAATTTAAATTTTATTATTTAATCTCGGCATTATCCGAAGGAGGAGTCACCAGGTCGATACGAGTTACGCCCAGCGTACTCGAGGACTAGGCCTCGGATCGTCCACGTCGCCCCTATGCGAGGCTATACCCGTCCCATCCGAAGCTCCGAGGCAGTCGAGGAAGCGGTCACACATGACGCACGCGTACGCCCAGCGTACCGAGGCGTTTCCCACCCCTATAAAAGGGATGCGAGTGTTCCGAAGAAAGGGCTCAATTTCTCTCAACTTTCTTGCGTTCTTGCCTCGTTTTCTGTGTCCGTGCTAACCCGAAGCCCCGGTTCCCTTGCTCAAGTCCCGAAGGTCGTTTGTGCTCCCGAGATTCCCGAGAATCCCGAGAAAATCCGCTTTCTCGAGTCGAAATTCTGCTCGGTTTTCATCTCGCCTTTTTCGATCTTCCAAGTGAGTTCATACCCTTATAATCCACACTTTTAAATGTTTTATAAATGCTTTTATATGCTTTTAAGGGGGGAAATACAAGTAAAACACACGATTATTATCGTGTGTTATATAAAGTTTCATTATACACTTTTTATCAACGGAATCATATGTGATTTATAACTATTATAGGGAAACTTTCATATGCAAAATATATCACGATAACATCATATCTTTTGAAATGAAAAATGTAGTTATATATGTATAAATCAAACACTCTGTTTATAGTTTATACAGTATGTATATGTGTCAATCTTAGACACTATAAAAATTATACTTTTCATAACAAGTGAGCATTTTACTAGGGATTACTATACAAACGAGACACACTTAAAGAAAACTATAACAGGTATAGTTTTACGAGAACATTACAAACTTTTACATACTAGAAACACTATTTTCAAGAAGTCACTTTCACATAGAAGAACAAAAGAACATTTTTACACGTAAATCTATTTTTATACAAAGTTTTGTGAGACATTAACTTCACGTACATTCAAGTACGCATTTCAAGTCCTATATTATATACCAGAATCCCTTGGAGGGGGAGCATGGTGTTTGTGTGTAGATCTATACGGGCTTGACAACCCCGCGCCCTGACTGTTAGCTACAGTACACCATTTGGGGTGACAAACGTCAGAACATTCCAACGCCTGAAGAACGTTGCGTATAGGCATTCCTAGTCAATAGCATGGTCATAAAAACTCACATGGGGTATTAAAGACGTATTGGAAGTTTTATACGTACATACATTTTCTAGAAACAAACATTGGTCTTGATAGAAGGCTACATTTATGCTAGTAGAAAATATGGGATTTTCTAGGAACAAACAAACAAAAACAAAGCATTTCATTTCATACAAACGTTTTCATTTAATACTTATGAAACTCATCAGCTTAAATTCTAATCTACTCTTTCAAAACTACTTGTATGTCCCAGGGATTCAGTAATTACAGGTAACAAACAGCTTTTGAAGAAGGGACGCTGCGGCGCCAGTTTAAATTCATATTTTGGCATCATATTGTAATTGGTTTTGAACATGTACCTTTTAACAATGTAAACTTTCAATTATATATATGATGGTTGTATTGCTTTCTTTACTATGTATTCATTTGTTACGCTACCACATGAAGTCATCCGCCCCCGAACGTTTCCGCCGTTCCGGTTTGGGGGTGCGACAGATTAGTATCAGAGCAATGTTTATAGTGAACTAAGTATATCGAACCACATAAGATATACAAACTATAAATGCTTAAGGGACTAATACTCTCTGACAAAACATTTTTTTGTTTTACGCCTAAGCCACGTTTCGTTTAACTTAAATGTTAGTTCATTTAAGTACAAATACATGCATACAACAACTTATTTTCATGATTATAACTATACAAGAAGTATTTAGACAAGTTGGACACTACGATTAAGACTCGATATATGTAATCAGATTTGGGACAAATATAGCATGATCAACTATATTTGTCCGAGATCGGACCAATGTATATCGAGGAATGCTCGTAGTGAGCAACAAGTCAAAACTTACCAAAACATCACGAGAATCAAACACACGAATTTAAATACTATAGGAGTATTTATTACATAGAATAGCATAACATACATGTTTAGTCTTACATGTTCCAAACATTATTCGATTCTTATAACCCTATTCTCGTACAGTCAAATGGTTGGATTTCACCACCCCGGCGCCCCTACTATCCCAACCAAGGCAACGGGGGATGGATCGAAGAGGATCCCGAGGAGGACGAAGAACCCATAGAATTGGACGAAGAAGATGACTCCGGTACCGACTCAGAGCCGGAAGTAATCAACCCACCACCCGCACAACCTCCCGTCTTCATGAGAAACTTTCAAGGACCGACTCCCGTCTGGGGAAGTCACCTCCACCATTGGAGCCAACAACAAAGTCTACGTCCTCCCTACGGCATGTGCCGAGACTTCTACGATGTCCGCGGCGGAGGTTCAGCCGATCGGGCACTCCCAGTCATGGTGGGCAAACTAGCCAACCAGTCCTACCAATCTGGAGTTCAAGCTAACCGGATTCGGGAAGTCAACGTGGAAGTACAGGTTCACACTTCAAACATCCGTAGGCTGGACAGAGCTCAGGACAATGCCCAACTCCAAACCGAGGCATTCCAAGCTCAAATGATTGCAGCCCTCTCCAAATTGAGGGAACAGCAAGCCGCCTTCGACGGGCGTTTTATGGAATCAAAGCAATCAGATGCGGAGTCAAGCTCCAAGCGCAACCTACGACGCAAGTAGTGCTTGCCAAAATCCCAAATTTTGTTATAAATTAGGACCTCGGCTAAAAGTTTTATTTTCTTTAACTTTGTAATCGGAGACCCTTATAACGGTCAAATTTTCATGATCGTTGTATCAACTATTATATTAATATAATTGGCATGCTATTACTACTACATTGAGTATTTCGTTCAATCCTTAAAATATTATGGAGAAACCATATGCTTGTTTCATATATTCGGTCTTACAAATAACTTTCATTCTTCTATCTTTGAGACACATACTATCATTTGTTGTTGAACTATAACGATTTAATTCATGAGACACATTCATTTTCTATGCTATGGAATTCTTATCTTTATCTTTTCAACCTATAGTTGAAGGATGCCTCCGCGTAGAAACCCGAGACGAAACAACGGTGGGGAAGCACCTCTACCACCACCGCCTCCACCTCCTCAATTTGATGTTGCCATGTTCCAAGCAGCACTCACCGCAGTTGTAGCGGCTGCCATGTCACAGATCACTACCCCTATTAATATTGGCTCAAGAACTAGCACACTTCCTTCCAACCATGGAGAGAGTCATGGGCAACCCCGAGAATGCACCTATAAGGACTTTACGAACGCCAAACCCCGGATGTTTAATGGAACTGGTGGTGTGATGATTCTGAGGCAGTGGATCGAAAGGACAGAATCATCCTTTGAAATCTGCTCCTGTCCCGAGCACAGCAAAGTCAAGTTTGCAACCTACACGCTTACCAATAGAGCTTTAACTTGGTGGAATGGCCACGTTAAGGTACTTACTCTGATAGTGGCGAATTCAATAAGCTGGGAGAGCTTAAAAATCATGCTGATGAGAGAGTACTGTCCACGAGGAGAGATTCAAAAACTCGAGCATGAACTCTAGACTCTTGAAATGATTGGTACCGACATAGCAACGTATACCAACAGATTCTGCGATCTGGCAATCCTTTGCCCAAATATGATTGCTCTTGAGAGCAAGAAAATAGAGAGATACATTTGGGGACTGTCGCCCCAAATTTAGTCGAGCGTGTTAGCTTCAAAACCTGACACTTTTGAAAGTGCCAAAGAGCTGGCACAATCTCTTATTGATCACGGAAGTCATCAGAACTCGACAATTTCTACACCAGAACCACAAAAGGGAAACAACAACAACAATAACAGGAAGAGAGGATGGAATAAAGGGAAGGGTGGGTCTTCCCAAGAATCCTCGAAGAAACAACAACTAGTTACAGTGAATGTTGCTACTATACCTACTACCGTTCCTACAAATCCATACCCAACAAAGCCTTATGTGGGTAACTTTCCAAAGTGCACCAAATGCACTTACCACCACAATGGATCTTGTCGGGAAATGCAGTGCTCCAACTGCAACAGAAAGGGACACACTGTCCGTTTTTGCAGAGCCCCCGTAAAGCCGATCACTCAAGTTCCCAACGCTGGTGTAGGCCAAGCTTGCTACGGTTGTGGCGAGGTGGGCCACTACAAGAGAAACTGCCCTAAGGCAGCAAATACCGGCGGGGTGGGACGAGTGTTGGCTATAGGCCATGAAGAAGCCGTAGCTGATCCTACAGTAGTTGCTGGTACATTTCTTCTCAATAATTCATATGCATGCATACTGTTCGATAGTGGAGCGAAGAGAAGCTTCGTGAGTCAAAACTTTATTCACTTACTTAAACATAAACCTACCATGTTAGAAAAATCCTTCACTATAGAAATGGAAAACGGAAAAACGGAAAACACTAATTGCATATACATGGGTTGTACATTAACTTTAGACGGTCATTCTTTCCTAATCGACCTCATGCCAGTCCAAATTTAAAGTTTCGACGTCATAGTCGGCATGGATTGGTTAAGTCTTCTTCGCGCCGACATCTTGTGCTTTGAAAAAGCAGTTCGTCTTAATCTCCCTAACGACGAAGCGTTAGTGATTTATGGCGACAAATCCAGTACAAACCTTCGCATCATTTCGTGCATCCAAGCTCGAAAGTGTTTGCGGAAGGATTATCATGCATTTCTTGCACACATCGTCGATACAAGTCAGGAAGTAAAGGACATTAAGAGCATTCCATACGTACGCGACTTTCCCGATATCTTTCCAGAAGAACTACCGAGATTACCACTGCAACGTCAAGTCGAGTTTAGAATCGACTTGGTTCCAGGGGCTACCCCAGTAGCAAAAATCGCCTTATCGTCTGGCACCAGCAGAGATGGAAGAACTTTCCAGTCAGCTTAACGAACTCCACCAAAAGGGATTTATTAGACCAAGCTTCTCACCTTAGGGAGCACCGGTCTTATTTGTAAAGAATAAAGACGGATCGTTCTGTATGTGCATTGACTACAGGGAACTGAACAAACTTACAGTCAAAAATCATTACCCTCTGCCCCGCATTGACAACCTATTTGATCAACTTCAAGGAGCAAACTACTTCTTGAAGATAGATCTACGATCCGGATACCACCAATTACGCGTACTAGAAGAGGATATTCCCAAGACAGCCTTCCGAACCCGTTATGGACACTACAATTTTGTAGTGATGCCGTTTGGATTAACCAACGCACCAGAAGTATTCATGGACCTAATGAATAGGGTGTGCCGTCCTTACTTGGATCAGTTCGTCATCGTCTTCATCGATGATATACTTATCTACTCCCGAAGTAAGGAAGAGCATAGTCAGCACCTACGAAAAGTCTTAGAAACCTTACGTTCGGAGAAGCTCTATGCGAAGTTCTCTAAATGCGAATTTTGGATTCGAAGAGTCGAATTTTTGGGCCATGTTGTTAGCGAGAAGGGGATACACGTGGACCCCTCCAAAATTAAGGCCATTGAGTACTGGTCGGCACCAAAGACGCCTACAGAGATTCGTCAGTTTCTAGGTCTCGCTGGCTACTATCGCAGATTCATAAAGAACTTCTCTAGCATTCTGAAACCTCTTACTACACTAACCCAGAAAGGCGTGGCCTTTGACTAGGAAGCAAAACAAGAGAAGGCGTTCCAAACATTGAAACAGGTCTTGTGCACCGCACCGATACTATCCCTCCCCGAAGGAATAGAATATTTTGTAGTGTATTGCGATGCATCCAATCAAGGACTTAGTTGTGTTCTTATGCAAAGAGGGAAGGTTATTTCCTATGCCTCTCGTCAACTTAAGATACACGAAGTAAACAATACAACACACGATCTTGAGTTAGGAGCAGTGGTTTTTGCTCTGAAGATCTGGAGACACTACCTGTACGGAACAAAGATTACTATCTTCACCGACCACAAGAGCCTTCAACACATTTTTTATCAGAAGGAGCTCAACATGTGACAATGATGATGGGTTGAGCTACTCAATGACTACGAATGTGAAATTCGTTATCATCCTGGCAAGGCCAATGGAGTAGCTGACTCCCTCAGTCGAAAAGAATACACTGGTCGGAGAGTCAAATCTCTGACTATGACTATCCATTCCCACTTATCCACACAAATTAAGGAGGCTCAACTGGAAGCTTTGCAACCTGAAAATATGGCGGGTGAATCCCTGAGAGGAATGGAAAAGAATCTAGAAATCAAGGGTGGCGGAGCATATTATCTCATCGACCGTATCTGGACACCGAAACATGGTGGCTTCAGAGATGTAGTCATGGCCGAAGCACACAACACAAGATATTCCATTCACCTAGGTTCAGATAAAATGTATCTGGATCTTAAGAAACTGTACTGGTGGCCTAACATGAAAGCAGAAATTGCTACCTTCGTAAGTAAATGCCTTACTTGCGCTAAGGTTAAGGTCGAGTATCAGAAACCTTCAGGATTACTACAACAACCGGAGATACCGGAATGGAAATGGGAACGGATTACTATGGACTTCATAACCAAGTTGCCCAAGACGACGGGTGGACTCGATACCATATGGGTCATCGTCGACAGATTGACCAAATCCGCGCATTTTCTACCAATCAAGGAGACTGACAAGATGGAAAGGCTTACAAGAACTTACATAAGGGAAATAGTGTGACTGCATGGTGTTCCAGTATCCATTATCTCCGATAAAGATAGTAGATTCACTTCAAGGTTCTGGCAGTCACTGCAAAGTTCCCTGGGGACTAGGCTAGACATGAGTACAGCCTACCATCCACAAACAGACGGGCAAAGTGAGAGAACGATACAAACTTTGGAAGATATGCTGAGAGCCTGTGTGATTGACTTTGGAAAGGCATGGGACATCCATTTACCCCCTGTCGAATTTTCATACAACAATAGTTATCATACGAGCATAAAGGTTGCTCCATTTGAAGCCCTCTATGGCCGTAAGTGCAGGTCCCCTCTGTGCTGGGCTGAAGTTGGTGACACACAGTTAGCTAAAGGACGAGTTCCTGAAAGCACTCTCACCGGTCCGAAAATAATATGAGAAACAACCGAGAAGATCGTTCAGATTCGTGAACGATTGAAAGCCTCTAGAGACCGATAGAAAAGCTACGCTGACCAAAGGAGGAAACATTTGGAATTCCTGGTAGGAGACCGTGTTCTATTGAAGGTCTCACCGTGGAAAGGATGAATACGCTTTGGAAAGTGTGGAAAGCTAAATAAAAGATACGTAGGGCCTTTCGAGATTCTCGCCAAGATCGGCCCAGTAGCTTACAAGCTTAATCTACCACGTGAAATTAGTAACATACATCCAACCTTCCACGTCTCGAACTTAAAAAAGTGTCTGTCTGATGAGACTCTTGTTATTCCACTCGACGAGATCAAGATCAACGAGACCCTCAACTTTGTGGAAGAACCGGTAGAAATCATGGACCGAGAGGTCAAACAAACGAAACAAAGTCGCATACCCTTCGTGAAGGTTCGCAGGAACGCCAAGCGAGGACCTGAATTTACATGGGAACACGAAGATCAGATGAAACAAAAGTACCCTCATCTTTTTCTCTGATTCACAAGTATCTTTCTTACTTTAAATTTCGGGACGAAATTCCCTCTAACGGGGGATGATGTGACAACCCGATATTTCAACTCTATATAATGACCTAAAAAGTCAAGTATTGTAACCACTTTAGATATAATGAAATTAACTTCGAAAATAAAATGTCCAAAAATCTCAAATTTATTACCTACTATGTTAGATGACATTAAACCGTGATCGTACGTAAAAAGAAACGCCCAAATCTGACTTCGTATAATGAAGTTATAATTTTTCCAAGTTCGGCTTAGCGACAGACAGCTAAAAAAAAACTCGAAACGCAGATCGAGCGACTTTTGGTCGGAATGACCTAAATGAGAATCGAAGGTCTCGACAATGGTTTTGCAGTGGTAAAAAGTATGGCAAAAACAGACGTCAGTTAACAAAGTTATGAATTTCTAACGAAATTTTCTTAACGCGACCTTTTAAAAATAAATAATAAAAATAATTTCAAAATTTGTCAACGGAATCTAAACGAAAGTTGTAGAGCATAGTCTCACCTACGCGTGGATATAAAGAACGTCGAAAACGGAGTTCGTATGAAGAAGACATGAAATTTTGAAAGTTTATTAAATAAATAAAATATAAATTTTATTATTTAATCTCGGCATTATCCGAAGGAGGAGTCACCAGGTCGATCCGAGTTACGCCCAGCGTACTCAAGGACTAGGCCTCGGATCGTCCACTTCGCCCCTATGCGAGGCTATACCCGTCCCATCCAAAGCTCTGAGGCAGTCGAGGAGGCGGTCATGCATGACGCACGCGTACGCCCAGCGTACCGAGGCGTTTCCCACCCCCTATAAAAGGGATGCGAGGGTTCCGAAGAAAGGGCTCAATTTCTCTCAACTTTCTTGTGTTCTTGCCTCGTTTTCCGTGCCCGTGCTAACCCGAAGCCCCGGTTCTCTTGCTCAAGTCCCGAAGGTCGTTTGTGCTCCCGAGATTCCCAAGAATCCTGAGAAAATCCGCTTTCTCGAGTCGAAATTCTGCTCGGTTTTCATCTCGCCTTTTTCGATCTTCCAAGTGAGTTCATACCCTTATAATCCACACTTTTAAATGTTTTATAAATGCTTTTATATGCTTTTAAGGGGGAAATACAAGTAAAACACACGATTATTATCGTGTGTTATATAAAGTTTCATTATACACTTTTTATCAACGGAATCATATGTAATTTATAACTATTATAGGAAACTTTCATATGCAAAATATATCACGATAACATCATATCTTTTGAAATGAAAAATGTAGTTATATATGTATAAATCAAACACTCTGTTTATACAGTATGTATACGTGTCCATCTTAGACACTATAAAAATTATACTTTTCATAACAAGTGAGCATTTTACTAGGGATTACTATACAAACGAGACACACTTAAAGAAAACTATAATAGGTATAGTTTTACGAGAACATTACGAACTTTTACATACTAGAAACACTATTTTCAAGAAGTCACTTTCACATACAAGAACAAAAGAACATTTTTACACGTAAATCTGTTTTTATACTAAGTTTTATGAGACATTAACTTCACGTACGTTCGAGTACACATTTCAAGTCATGTATTATATACCAGAATCCCTTGGAGCGGGAGCATGGTGTTTGTGTATAGATCTATACGGGCTTGACAACCCCGTGCCCTGACTGTTAGATACAGTACACCATTTGGGGTGACAAACGTCAGAACATTCCAACGCCTGAAGAACGTTGCGTATAGGCATTCCTAGTCAATAGCATGGTTATAAAAACTCACATGGGGTATTAAAAATACATTTATTTACGGGTTTTTTCAGAAGTATTGGAAATTTTATAAGTACATACATTTTCTAGAAACAAACATTGGTCTTGATAAAAGGTTACATTTATGTTAGTAGAAAATATGGGATTTTCTAGGAACAAACAAACAAAAACAAAGCATTTCATTTCATACAAAGTTGTCATTTAATACTTATGAAACTCACCAGCTTAAATGTTGATCTACTCTTTCAAAACTACTTGTATGTCCCAAGGATTCAATAATTACAGGTAACAAACAGCTTTTGAAGAAGGGACGCTGCGGCGCCAGTTTAAATTCATATTTTGGCATCATATTGTAATTGGTTTTGAACATGTACCTTTTAACAATGTAAACTTTCAATTATATATATGATGGTTGTATTGCTTTCTTTACTATGTATTCATTTGTTACGCTACTACATGAAGTCATCCGCCCCCGAACGTTTCCGTTGTTCCGGTTTGGGGGTGTGACACATACATACATACATACATACATACATACAGAGAGAGAGAGAGAGAAAGAAAGAAAGAAAGAAAGAAAAAGAGGCGTAGTTCCGTTGAGATTTTGAAAAACTAGAGATCTTGAGATTCAACCTCAGTCATATATTTCCCATTTACTGCTTCAGCGTACTAGTGGGGTGGTAGAGTTATAATCATAAATCATTATGCAGCGCCGCCCGTTCCTTTTTCCCTATCATCTTCCCCACTATGACAGTCACCACGCTACTGTCACCATTATCCCACCTCTACCACCAACCCACCCCACCACTGCCACCTCCGTCACCTATACAACAACCATTTTTGCCACCACCACCTCCTCTGCTACCAACCACCATAACCGTATATGATTAATCACTTTGTGGAACAGACATATATGCGTAATCATAAGTGAATAACGAATGTATTGTAATAAAAATCTGATGTATTTTTATTTACTTATGAATAACGAGGGTTTAAACTATAAGAAAATATTTTATTTTAAAACTATATCTATATGGATGTTTATTTATAGGTAATAAATATTGTCACATATGATTTTTGTGAACAATATTTATTTTTGCGTTTTTAATTCAATAGTTGGTCTCGTGTATTTAATCACATACGATTTATGTGAAAAAGATTTGTTTTTACGTTCTTGATTCAATAAATCATATTTGATGAAATATATATAATCACATGTAATTATATACACGAAAACAACTATTGAATCAAGAACATTAAAAGAAATTTATGTCCACATTAATCATAAGTGATTAAATACTTATAATCACATGTGATTAAATATATGAGAAAAATTATTGAAACGAAAAATCAAAAATGAATATTGTTCATGCAAATCATATATGATTGGATACATATAATCACATGTGATTATACGTATCTAATCATATATGATTAAAATTGACAAAAAAATAATTATTGAATCGAGAACGCAATAATGACATATGTGATTAAATATATCTAATCACATTTGATTAAATATATCTAATCACATGTGATTATATGTATCTAATCACATGATTTATATGGACAAAAAAGAATATTGTCCATATAAATCATATGTGATTAAATACAAATAATCACATATGATTATATACACATAATCACAGGTGGTGGTGACGGGTGGTGGTGGTAGGTGGTAGGTGGGGGTAACATGTAGGGTGGTGATTATAATGGGTGGCAGGTGGCGGTAGCGAGTGGTAGTGACGGGTGGTGGAGACGAGTGAAGGTGACAGGTGGTGGTGGTGGTGGTGGTGGGTAGGTGGGTATGGGTTGGTGGTGAGGGTGGTGATGGTGTATTTTGGT
Source organism: Lactuca sativa (assembly GCF_002870075.4). Classification (NCBI taxonomy): domain Eukaryota; kingdom Viridiplantae; phylum Streptophyta; class Magnoliopsida; order Asterales; family Asteraceae; genus Lactuca; species Lactuca sativa. Next base: position 180,901,516 of record NC_056626.2, on the reverse strand, counting down.
TTTGGTAGGTGATGGGTGGGGTGGTGATAGGTGGTGGAGGCGGTTGGTGGTGATAGGGGTGGGTGGTGGTGGTCGGTGGTGATGGGTGGTGGTAGTGGGGGGTGGTGATGGATGGTGAAGGCGGGTGGTGGTGATGGGTGGTGAGTGGTTGTAACATTCTGAAATTCAGGTGCATTTCTTAAACCCTTCTTCTTTATCAAGTTGTCAAGTTTAGCCCCTAAAGGAAAAAGTACGGTTGCTGAGTACGCTGGGCGTACTGAATAGTACGTTGCGCGTACTCAAGCGCTTACTTTGGACGCGGGCTCGCCTAGGTGCGCTGGGCGTACCCAGGGTTACGCTGGGCATAGCTGGCCCAGATGCAAACCCTAATTGTGTCTTGTGGGCTATAAAAGGAATGATATGGCCTTGTCCCCAGCCACCATTCCACAGAAAGAAACCCTAGGAGAGCAATATTATCATTCTAAATCTAGTGTGTGAGTGTTCTTGAGCTCGAAAATGCCTTTGTGTGTTAGTGAAGAAGAAAAGGAGGTTCTTGTGGAGGCTAGAAGTTGGAGTACAAGCTTGGATCTGAGCTCTATAGAGGGAGGAGCTTCACTTGGAGGTAAAAAGCTCAAAGCTTTCCTTGTCATTTTTTATTTGTGCTTTATGGACCAATTTTTAGGGTTTTAGGTCCCAAGGTGGAGACTTTATGAGCAAATGGTCTCCATAAGCTTAGATCTGCCATATTTCAGAGTAATATGAGATGTGGGTTCATAAAAATCCAATCTTGGACGTGAATATTAAGTCATGCATGAGATAAAGGCTTTATGAGGAAAGAGGAAAGGTGATTAAAGTGATTAGTGACCTTTTCAGCCATGCAAAGGCTTAAAGGTTTCAACTTTATGGATTAAGTGACCTTAGAAAAGTCAGATCTGGAGTTTGAGTTTATGTCTTAACCATTTAAGACCAAAAATCCATAAGAGCATGAAACTGAGACTTACGCTGGGTGTAAATCTCAGTACGCACAGCGTAAGGGTTTGAGACCCCGATTCTGGATCACCGGAGTACGCCCCGCGTACAAGAGCTGGTACGCGCCGCGTACTGCCTCCTGTTGACTTTTAGGGTTTTAGTCAACATTTGGACTTTGGGGCCAAGGAGGGGTAAAATGGTCTTTTACCCTTATGTGGGATTGTAGAAAGGGATTTAATCTAGCCTTTGAGAGCCATTATTTATTTAAGGATATTGTTTTTGTGATTAGGCGGGGGCTAGATCAGTTCATTCATGTGCGAGATTATTCGAGTTACCCGAGGTGATTCTTCTCACTATACATTACCTAGAGTGGTATCTATGTGTAGACCGGAGGGTCTTGTGTGCTATGTGTATGTATGACATTATGTGCATTGTGATATATGTATGCTATGTGTTGTATAGACCGGACCGGAGGGTCCAACGATATAGACCGGACCGAAGGGTCCAACGATACAGACCGGACCGAAGGGTCCAACGAGCTATGACCGGACCAGAGGGTCCAACGAGCTATGGAACTGGAGGGTCCCGCTGAGACACATCGACCGGAGGGTCATACTGTAGCCTCGAGTGGCGTATGTGTTGTATGTGGTATTTTGGGGAACTCACTAAGCATTTATGCTTACCGTGTTGTGTGTTATGTGTTTCAGGTACCAGTGAGGATCGCGGGAAGGCGCCGACATGACCGTACACACAGATGGAGTTTTATTTACATTGAGATCTTGGGATTTGTTTATCGAGATAATGTTGATACATGGATTTTGATATTACATATGAATTTTTATTATATTTTGAAATGGAAAAGTTGTTTAAATTTACGTTGTTATAGTGGTGGTTGGTGGTAATGGCAGGTGGTGGTTATAATGGTGGGTAGTGGGTGGGTGATAGTAATGGGTGGTGGAGGTGGATAAGGGTGATGGTGGCGGGTAGTGGTGGCGGGTGGTGGTCGATGGTTGGTGGTGGTCGATGGTGATAATGATGGTGGGTGCTGGTTTTGGTGGGTGGTGGGTGGAGGTGGTGGTGACGAATGGTAGTGTTGGCAGTGATGGTGGGTGGTGATGGGTGGCAATAGCTGGTAATGGTGGTAGGTGGTGGTGGATGTTGGTGGTTGGTGGTGATGGGTTGTTGAGGTGGGTGGGGAAGGTGATGATGGGTAGTGGAGGTAGGTGGTAATGGTGGTGGCGGGTGGTGGTTTTTATGGGTGATAGGTGGGGGTGGTTGTAGCAGGTGGCGGTGGAGGTGGGTGGTGGTGATGAGTGGTAGTGATCGGTAGTGATGAGTGGTGGTGCATGGTGGTGGCTGGGTGATGGTGGCGGGTGGTGGTGATGGGTGGTGGAGGTGTTAGCGAGTGGTAGGTAGTGGTGGTTGGCGGTGGTGGTGGTTGGGTGGTGGTAGGTGGTGGGTTGTGATGGTGGTGGGTGGTGATGGTAGTGGTGGGTGTTGGTTTTGGTGTGTGGTAAGTGGAGGTGGTGGTGACGATTGGTGGTGATGGGTGGTGGTGATGGGTGGTGATAGGTGGTGGTGGTGGTGATTGGTGGTGAAGGGTGGTGGTTGGTGGTGGTGACTGGTGGTGGTGATGGGTGATTGAGGTGGGTGGGGGTGGTGGAGGTAGGTGGAGATGGTGGTGGCGAGTAGTGGTTTTGGTGGGTGATAGGTGGGGATGGTGTTAGCGGTTGGTGATGGTGGTGGGTGGTGATGGTGGTGGCAGGTGCTAGTCGTGGCGGGTAGTGGTTTTAGTGGGTGGTGATAGGTGGAGGTGGTGGTTGGTGGTGGTGGCGGGTGATGGTGATAGGTGATTGAGGTGGGTAGGGGTGGTGGATGTAGGTGGTGATGGTTGTGGGTGGTGGTGGTTTTGGTGGATGATGGGTGGGGTTGGTGGTAGTGGGCGGTGGTGGTGGTCGTTAGTGATGAGTGGTGGTGCATGGTGGTGGGTGTGGTGGTTGGTGGTGGTGGCGGGTGGTGGTGGAGGTGGTGGTGGGTGGCAGGTAGTGGTGATGGATGGTGTTGGTTGAGTGGTGAGTGGTATTGCTTAGTTGGTTTTTTAATTATTTGTAACAATTGATTGGTTTTTATGAATATTATTTTGTAGTTTTGATTAAAAAAAATTATGTAGTTCAAATTTGTTCTCAAATGTTCTCGGAATAATAAATGTTTTCGATTGAACGCTCCTTTATATATATATATATATATATATATATATATATATATATATATATATATATATATATATATATATATATATATATATATATATATATATATATATATATATATATATATATATATATATATATATATATATGACATTATAAAATTAGAACTTTTCGTCCCAACATTGAGGATGGGGAACAAGTTCAAAGTATGTATGAATTATGATCATATCCATTGCATCGAGATAAGTGAAAGGCATTACATGTTTGTAGTTATTTTTTATAAAGAAAAAAAATTCAGAAATAAAACAAACAAATGAAGTAATATAGTTGTTTTTTATAAACAGTTATATAATTAAATAACGCAAAAACATATTATGAAAGATTGAAAAAAGTTCTTATAAAGATAGATAATGATAGAATACTTGTTTTAAAATCGTATATAACCTTTTTATTTTATAGAATAGTAAATAGTCGTTAAGTGTCTCATACGTGTTTTAAAATCGGAATAAATGATAATGGGATCCGACTAACCACGTGAGAGGGGTGAGGGGTTGTTGTCAGCCGTCATGTGAGATTGTTTATATAATGTTTTTTTTTTCTTCATTTTTTCCTCTCCATTATTGAACATTACCATTTTTACTCTTTAAATACAAGATATTTTTAGCAACCTTCTTCACCTTTTCATATTTTTTAAATACCATCATGTCACTTGGAAATAATCAAATCGATACTTGGAAACTTTTTTGTCCACAAGTTACTAACATCCATTTTTCGTAGAGCATAATCTTTCTAAGGTTCAAATAAAACATGATTACTCATATATACACATGCATATACAAATATACATATATAGTATTTATGAATTTAATATAAGTTAAAATAATGTATCTTTTCAAAGTATACAAATTCCATATTAACAACAAAGTCTTGCTTACATGATTTATCCAGTTTGGGATTTACAGGTATAAATTTAATGACATTTTTTTTGGAAGTGAGATTTCTGAAAATGGTTTCTGGATCAATTTTCGTATACCGACTAATCTCTTGCTGTAAATATGACCCTATACTTAGCCATAAAGACTAATTAGTACGATTATTATTTTTTTAATTTTATTATATGTGCATGTATTGAATTTAAATATGTGAAATTCAAATAAAAAGATAAAACTGGTTTTATGAAACGGGTCTGGTCCTGCCATTTTTTATAGATTCTAAGTAGTTCTTTCTTCATGTGGATTTTCATATGAAAGTATTCTAATTGAGGAATTTCTTTATTCATTGGGTGAATATTATTTTTGGAAATAATTAATATTTTTGGCTAAATAAAAAACAACCAACATCCTTCTTTCACAAGATAGTTGTATTTTGTTGTTTTATAAGAATAACCACTATTGAGAAAGTGAAACTTTTGTCACGTATTCATTAACATATTTAGTTATAAACAAAAATTCTAGTCATGTGACAACTATCCATGACTGGTTAGTTTATTCTTTATAACCACTGTATGTAGAATTGATGCTCGCAAGAGGTGCTGGCATCTGTAGCACCATATAATATACTTTAATTTCATCATTAAATCTTAGCAAGTAAAAAATCAGAATTCAAAAGTAAACATACGTATTTTCCCATTTTCTTATTAAGCCCAATAGGCCCATAAGTTGTCCAAATAGATTAAATCTACGTATTCTGTAACATATGTTTTCCATATTAATACTTACGTTTCTCTTTGATCCAATTTATTTTATTAATCACCAAGTCGTTAGAAAAAAAAAACACTATACCAAGGAAATAACAAGGTTGTAAAAGACGTTTACCTAGTCGGTGAAATGAGGTTAACAGATTAATCGGAGACCCTAAACAGCTAATTCATTGAATTTTGAAAATTAAATATGACTAATATCATAAAAATGTCTGTAAATACCACTAATATCATAACAAAATAGATTAATATGATTAATACAACACTAATCATTCATCAAATAGTTTGTATTGAGATGAAATTTTTTCAAAAAGTTAAAATTTCCTGGTTTGCTATTACATTGCTTATTGTGTAAAAAGAGATTAATCGGTAAGTGCAATTTAGTCAGTCGGGTAGCGCCTTGCGCGTAGAGATTAATCAGAAATTAAACAGGATCTGATCGGGATTTTTACAACACTGAGAAATAACTAGCTCAATTAAGTTTAAGTTTTGTGTTTCTATTGATTAATCAAGAGAAATAATGAGAAACAATGTTAAATAAAAACTTTTGTTTGAAACCATCAAGTTCCATAGCATCCAGAAAAGTTGTTAAATAGTGATGCTTCAAAACATTTATTCTGGGTCATATCAAGCGTCGGCATATTAAGCTAAGTCAATAAATGTGAAAGTGTAATGAAATACAAGGTATCTAAATCCCACTACCGACAGAATTGATCCAAATCGAAGTAAGTACGTGTGCAATCGTCTCGACATGCAAGTTACAAATGGGGCATAAAAGTGATTGAACAACAATCCCTCTTTTATCAAGATTAACTTTGTTTGGAACATGAGTATTCCAACTAGTAGGATTATATTTATGCCACACCATCAAAATACTTTTATTGATGCCACTAAATAAATTCTCATGGATTCAAGATCTTATATGCATCTATCTTTTTGGTTATAAAGGATTTCAATAACTCCGTTAAGTATAACCATTGAATTTCTTCAACCCTCTCCCATCATTGTCTTCGAAATCACCATGAACAAGAGATTTAGCTTTCTAATTGGCAAGTTATGTTGTAACTTTGTTGATGATCTATTCTCAAATTCACTATAGGATATGTTAGTGCCTACCGACAAAACTAATAAAAGATTAAAAGGTAGTTGATAGGACAACATCAAACAATGGTTGTAACATCATTAACTTTGGTTGAATTGACCCTATCCCGTATTAATTTAATCTTATGAAAATTAATTTTAGGTCATAAATAAGGTAGACCAATCATAGATGCACATAATATTCCTCACATTTTCTTGTGATCGCTAACTAAATATTATAGTGTCATATTGACTATCAAGCCTTTGCTTACAACTTTCGATCCATAAAACATATCATAAGAAAGTGCTTTTTGTAAAATAACGTGAAGGTCATCCGTCGTTATAATTAAAAAAAATTAAAAAAAAAAAGGTCCCCTAGATGCCACACCCTATTAATTGGAATATACATTTGCTTACATGGATTTTGGGACCTATTTTCTACACTATTAAACTATTTGAATTTTATTTATAAACTTTTAAAATGAGATTCTATCAACTATTTACAAATAGCCCATTTGAAGAATGTTTCACCATAAAATTCCATTAATCATCCATATGAACCCAATAAGTCTTTGCCCCTCAATACGACATACTTCAATCCACATAATCGTAATACATATTAGAAAGAAAACAAAAAAAAATAATGACTTGTAATTAATTTAATAAAAATAAACAATCGGTCATGAAGCGATGACAAAGTAGGTAACTTATTGATCCCCGATTATTACAAACGACACAATTACCATAATTTTAGTTTAGAAGGGTAATCCTTGTTGAGAGAGGAGAATAACATTATCAAGAATGAAAAGGAAAGCATCATTCCCCCTCCCCTCCCATCATCCACAACATATGAACAATGTTGTGATTTTAGGATTATCAAGTCTTTTAATATAATTAAGATTAACTTGAGACAAACTAAGTTTAACTTTAGCTACAATAAAAGTCAATAGGTGTTGAGTGAATGTTCAGATAAGCTAAAATAACATTGAAAACATAGGTGCTCCGAGGGAAGCGTTCCTGGTAGGGTTGCATGTGGCATCGTCGAATTCATATGAAGATTATACTGTATTTTCGCACCAAAAAACCCAAATGGCGCGCCTGTTGGGAACAAACACAGCTTTCCTCCAATTCTTAACCGAAAATAACTATCATTCTTATATATGTTCAAGCTTTCGGTTGTTTTAAACTGATTATCTTCTTTATTTTAATGTTGCTTTGTATAAAATGTGTCTCTTAGAACATAAGAACAACATCAAGGCATTTTGTATTTCATACTTTTGGATTTTGCATGAATCTCATGTAACTTGTTGGCTTATCCAAAATTAGTTCCATGATACCACATATAATAGGGTCGAAAGTCACAACTTTTGGAAAGTATTTTTACACACGTTTCTTGAAATATTCAAATTGTTATTGATTGATATTATGACCCAAACTCTAATAGAGACTTATTATGTCCTTTTTTAAACCAAACTTCTAACTATCCATAAGTCTAACTAATTATTCAACTGTAAGCCAAACATGTCTAATAAAAATTTATCTTTTAATCATCAAAATTTCTTCATGCTTACTCACTTTTATATGAAGTAAATTATATGGTGCTTGTTATCCAATTGACCATATTAAAAGGAATACAATAATTTTATGAGATCTCTCAAGCGATATAATATAAACATATTAATGTTCGTAAGAAAATAGCTAACCTCATAGGAAATCAAATCAGGAATGAAACCCAGGTATTAAAGGACTGAATGAACCCAAATTTTCAAATCTGTTCTGCAAGGCTCAGGCCCAATTATCTAAGACATCGTAAAAGCTTAAAAAGAGTTCAAAATACTGAAATAAAAGATGCACAATAATAACAAACGAATATTATATCAGATTTAATGAAACGAATGCCAATCCATAACTTTTACTAGCAAATCCAACTGGGCCACTATAACCATGAGTAGTTTATTTAAAAAATCAAAGTTATATAAATGGTCCTTTTAATTTACCAAAAGTTATTTATTAATCTTTTAACTTTTATATATCTTTTTAAGGGTATATATATATATATATATATATATATATATATATATATATATATATATATATATAACCTAATAAAAAAATATCTTTTTGATTTTTTTCATTTTGTCACATACAATTTCTTGTAATTTTCATTTATTTATTTCCCATTTAAGGCTTTCTACAATAAATGTTTCTTCCAATACTCTCAAATTTTATTTAATATCTATATTACACGTCAAAACGAAGTTTCCTTTTGATAATAGGTCTTTTATTAGAAATCAATTAATAGATTATTAGTTGTGATACCTGTATAATATACGAGTTGATTAAAACAAAATGTTAAATATAAATGATTAAACAGAATGTTTTATTTGAATTTGAAATTTGAAATAAGTATAAATTAAAAAAAATGAAAAAATTAAATTAAAATTATGTGTTTAGTTGTCAGACCCGTGTATTACATGTGTTAATTATAACAAAATTTTAAATACAAATGTTTCAATTGTAAATTTATTTAAAATTAAAATTGAAGTTTGAAATTTAAAATTTAAAATTTAAAATTAATATACTTATTATGGTATGTCTAATTTATAGAAACTAAATTAATGGTATATATTCAATAATGATAAATGAAGGAAATGACAAGTGGAAAATAAATATCTCAAAATTATGACAAAATGACATGTGGCATAATGCATGAGAGTGTGACAAGTGGCAAAAAAACTTTCATTTATTAGAAAGGACTAAGTGTGAGACCCGTATATTATACGGGTTGATTTTAAAAAAAATTAAACATTAAAGTGTAAACAGAAATTTTTTTTTAATGTATAACTTTAAAATAAGAAATGAAGAAATGTATTTATTGTAATTTAATATCATATATGTGATATTTAATATTTTACATATATAAGTATATGACTTTAATTGAAAAATTGAAACAAACCAAAAATTGACATTGACAAGTGGATAATATTTATTTCAAAAATACCACAAAATGACAAGTGTCAAAACTCATGAGAGATTTACACGTGACAAAAAAAACCTTCATTAATTAAGGAGGATTATCTTCTTTATTTTTTTTCATTCAAAATTTTGAAATTAAATTGTTTTCTTTACCTATTTAATATCATTTAATAGCCTGGTTATTCTCTATTCAATAGTCTGATTTTCTTTTAATTCGATTCTCTTTTTTTACATGGTCAATTCCAAATCATTCTCAATATTATCAACTAAAAATTACAAGTTACAGATAAAATTTCATCGAAGAAATCATCAATCGTATTTCTCTTCTTTGTTTCTTGATCGTCCATAGGTATCATCTATCCCCATTTATGGCCTATCTACCATGGTCTCATCTTAATAAAACCACCCACATCAAAATCAATTAAAATATATACAGAAGAAATGAGTTTCTATCATCCCATATTTAATTTTTGTATTTTGACATAGATCTAAGATCAATTTTGTATTAAATCTTCGCAACATGACATTTTCTTGTATGTGAAGGATAATATATAATGTGTTCTTCCTGGACTCTAAAGTGATACAGCCTGGAGTAATTCAGAGGAATGGCTGACTGAGTCGAAGAAAAAGAGTCACAAAATTCGAGCACAAGCTGCTCCTGCATTAGCCTTTGTATATCTCAGTAGATTTTTTCGATAATTTTACATTATACATCATTGTGTTATAAATGCTTGGGAGTTTCAATTAGGGGACGTAGGTAGATAATATATTTGCTCTTCATCTTTGTCATCCATGAATTTTTAAATTTAAATTGCTTTCAAATTGTTGTCGGTCTCTGAATTCTTCAAGAAAAAAAAATAAGTTCCTTTCGCACTATAACACAAGATAGGGGGTGCAACAAACTGCACAAATTGTCCATATCGCACCAAACCGCATAATGTGGTTTTGGATTTATGTGACGCAGTTTGCGATTTGTACTTTTTGTAAACCGCACTATGTGGTGCAGTTTGCAGTTTATAGTTAGAAAACTGTGGTTCAAACCGCACCATATATATATATATATATATATATATATATATATATATATATATATATATTATAAATGAAATGTTAAGCCATAAATATGATATATTTGCAGTGATCCATATTTGAGACTTTTTTAACCATGATTAATTCATTCTTGTAGCATGTTTTAATAGGAAAATGACACAAATGCCCTAAAAACTTTCTAGGGTTGGTCCATTTAATCCTTAAAGTATTTTCGTTGCTTTATGAGGTAACAAAGTCATTTTTTTGGGTCGATTACGTCGTTTTGGAAAAAATGAAGGGGCCACCTGGTTACCTTTTTGCCACATAGACATTTGTTAATATCCAGTACTATTCATCTTCTCCTATTTTGCTTTCTTCATCCTTTTTTCCCCGGGAATATGACTTATTAAGGTAATTAACTTTTCAATATGTTCACATCTGGGTAACTATCTTTTTTTTGTACATATCTAGGTAACAAACCTGTTGGAAGTGTTCACATATAACCATTATGACCTGCTATAGCAGGTTAAATCTTAGATGTGAACACTTTAAACAAGTTCGTTACCTAGATATATACAAAAAAATAGTTACCAAAATATGAACAAAACGAAAAGTAAAAATTAAATTACACAAATGGTCCCTGTGGTTTGGGGGAATTTGTGTTTTTGGTCGCTAACTTATTTTTTTAACTTAGATGGTCCCTACTGTTTATTTTTGTTACACGTTTGGTCCATGTCTTACCTAAAAAGACTATTGTGCCCTTATTAATTTAGTTTTTAATTAATTTTCTTATTTATGTATTTATTTTTTACATATTTAAAAAAAAAAAAATAGACCACACATATTTGTATCTCCTCGGATGATCTCTACTGTTTATTTTTAATTAATTTATTTTTTTAACTCAGATGATCCCTACTGTTTATTTTTATTACGCGTTTGGTCTCTGTCTTACCTAAAAATACTATTTTTCCCTTATTAATTTTTTTTAATTAATTTTCTTATTTATGTATTTATTTTTTATAAAAAAAAAATTAATATACCCCACATATATGTATCTCCTCACCGTAAATCTGAAACCACATTTGAGAAGTTTTATTTGGGTCTTACCGGTCACCATCTCATCTCTCTCATCCTCCCCATCTTCTATTTCTTTTCCATCTTTAGTAACATCGACGTCTTCACCATCCTTCTTTTTTTGGTACTTCAACTCTGGCGAACCAACACCATAACCTACTGTCTCTTCATCTTTAGTGGATTGTGGTGTTGATTCGATGGAGTTGAAGGACCGAAAAAAAGAAGTGATGATGAAGACGTCGATATCACTAAAGATGGAAAATAAATAGAAGTTGAGAAGGATGAAAAATGAGATGGTGAGGAGATACATATATGAGGGGTCTACTAATTTTTCTTAAATATATAAAGCATAAGTACATAAACAAGAACATTAATTAAAAAAATTAATAAGGACATAATAGTCTTTTTAGGTAAGACAGAGACCAAGTTCGTAACAAAATTAAACAGTATGGACCATCCGAGTAAAAAATTAAATTAATTAAAAAAAATAGTAGGGATCATCCGAGGAGATACAAATATGTGTGGTCTATTAATTTTTTTAAATATGTAAAAAAATAAATACATAAATAAGAAAATTAATTCAAAAATAAATTAATAAGGGCACAATAGTCTTTTTAGGTAAGACAGGGACCAAACGCGCAACAAAAATAAACAGTAGGGAACATCCAAGTTAAAAAAATAAGTTAGGAACCAAAAACACAAATTCCCCCAAACCACAGGGACCATTCGTGTAATTTAATTTTTACTTTTCGTTTTGTTCATATTTGGGTAATTATTTTTTTTGTACACATATAGGTAACGAACTTGTTGAAAGCGTTCACATCTAGGATTTAACCTGCTATAGCAGGTCATAATGGTAAGATGTGAACACTTCCAACAAGTTTGTTACCTATATGTGTACAAAAAAAAGATAGCTACCCAGATGTAAACATACCGAAAAGTTAATTACCTTAATAAGTCATATTCCCTTTTTCCCCTCTTTACTCACCACTTTATCATCATCGACACTTTTCATACTCTCCAATTTCTTTTTCTTTTCCATCACTATACACACCATCTTTTAAATAACCCGAATTCACATTTCCCATTCAAATCCATACGAGTCTCCTCATGTTGCTGCACATGCCATCAACAATCAACATCCACCAAATCCATGGAAAAAAAATCTTCTTCCAAGTGCTTCATTTCGTCTTGCACAAATGCATCACTGAAACATCAACAATCAACATCCATCAGATCTATGGCGAAAACAACACCAAGGTCGAAAATAAGCACATTCTTTTCTCCAACGCTACTGGATTTCTTGTCTATATACGGATTTGGTTCCTGCTCTTTCTGTTAATCTTCACACTTCTAACGTCTAATCCAAATCATATGTTCTAAATGTCGAATGGTTTCTGGTTTTAAACCTAGTAATGAAAATCTGAAATCGAAATAGCTTCTTAAAAGTTTGATTTCAGTATCAATTAAGGAGTGAAACTTAACATCGGGTTTACCAATGTTGCAATATTAACTTCGATACTGAAACTAAACTTCACCTTATCATCTTCCCAGATTTTGACCATTAGAACGGAGCACAAGGATTACATTTCCCGATGTGATCAACTTTAAAGTTGCAAAATTGAACGAATTTAGATGTGCTTTCGCTCACGTTGCTTCCAATTTCTTCAAGCGTGGAATTGCTAAACTTGAACTAAGGTACTACTATCTCCAAGATTAAGTACTTCAGAGTTGCAAAAACACTCTGCTTGTTCAAGATGAAACATATAAAACGATAGAGATTATAATTTTCTATGTTTCAGGAAATGTCATGCTTAAGTGTAGAGCCATCTCAAAATCACAGATAAAACGCCCAATTCTAAAAGACTTCCAATTGCATATAAATTCGTCGATGAATTGTGAAGTGACTTGGCTTTTAAGTTTGACTATTTGGTTGACTTGGCTTTTAAAACTAGTAAAAATAGTTTTTATCTTTCCATGTGGAATCTCTACCTGTTAATTTAGGTAACAGGGACTAAAAATACAGGTTTTTCACGCTTTGTTTCCTCATAATACAACGAAAATACTTTAAAGACTAAATGGACCAACCCTATAAAGTTCGTAGGACATTTGTGTCATTTTCCCATTTTTTAATCTACCATTGCATAAATTATTTTAATCCAAATGCAAATATTGTTTAATCAATTTAGTTTTGTGTTTTATATTGTTTTTCTTCATGTTTGTCGTCATAGCACAAAAAACAAAAGGAAAGTCAAACATATACAAACCAGAGAGCAAACTCTAGGAATAAATTGCCAAACATAATTACATATATTACATATTCAAATATTATCGAATCTAAAATTAAATGATACGAATAAAAGTAATAAGGTTAACTTTCTTATCAAACCGCACATAAACCGCAAAACCGTTGGTATCAAAGTGCATCACATACTGCGATTTATGGCTTTTTTAGTTATGGGTTATTTATGTTTTTTTGTGGGTTTTTGTGTAATTTTTGACACTGGTATTGCAAACGAGAAGGATTGGGACATCAGTTTAAGTGAATATGACAATGATTCTGGAATCAATATGGATGGTAGTTCATGTCTTATGTGTTGGGATATATGTATGTGGTATCAACTATATTCTTTCTGATAATGTTTTTAAGCGATAAAAAACTGCTACTGTAGGTTTAATTTTCTTTATACTATGTAATCTTTAAAAGTTGGGCCGTGCATGGTTAGAAGAATTTCTTGAGAAGGGTGGTTGTGTGTGTGTGCATGGAGGTGTTTGCTTCCTAAGGAATTTATACAAAGATTGATTCAAGTCAAAAATGACATTCACAAATGACGTTTATGTATTGAAATGTAAGTGCATGCCTATTATAAAGAAACAATGTTAAGCATGTTTGTATTTTGAGTAGATTTTACAAAAGTATAATGTAAATGTCATATGACAACATACAAATTCTATTTCATTTGAGAGCTAAATGCATAAGATAGTTGCGTAAACTTTTAATGGAATCGGTAGTACAAGAGGTTGGGTTGTTGGTTTGTATTCTATAACCGTAATGTTTACTTTTACTTTGAATTGGTGGAAACATTTTCAAGCTAAAGTAAGGTCCCGTTTGATAGTTTATGTCTGGGAAAGTGCTGTTTGGTAAAATGTTGTCTAGGAAAGTTTTATGACTGGGAAAGAAACTATGTTGTTTGATTGTACATCTAATTTACTGTGCCGAATGATGAAAAAAAAGTAATAACTAAAAAAAAATTAAAAAAAGTTATTTAAAAAAAAATTAATAATCCAAGAAAGAAAGAAAGAGGCAGGGTTTGATGCATAATTGTCTTTCCAGCCTATTCAGCCAGAAAGATATGATTTTGAGGCTTTATGGGAAAGATATATCTTACCGGGAAAGACCTCCTTTTTTGTGCAAATCAAACAGTCTTTCCAGTCCATTCAGCCAGAAAGATCTGTTTGGACTTAGAAATATGCGTATCAAACGGGGTCTAAGTTACTTTTTCTAAAGTTTCATAATATACATTATATTATCATAAGGAAATGAAGCCTTTTGTAACTATTTATTCCAAATATTATTTAGGTTTCTTTTCTATAAATTTTATTTTTCACTTTTAAATCAAATTTAAACTCATGTAATGTATATTAATTAAGTTGGTTTATCGAGTAGCAATTTGAATTGTCAAAATGGGTAAGAACAATTTCGAATTGTCAAAATGGGTAAGAATTGATATGGATACTTTGGATCTTAAATTGTGCTTCAAACAAAACAATTTGGATTGAAAACCGTGTGATTTGAGCATTATAATTAGTTAATTGATTTCTAATTAAATGCCTATCAATTTTATTAGTTAAAAAATATAAAAGAATTTAAGAAAATGACAAGTCAAAAAAGATGATGTGTTATTTTTAGAAAGGGTGTGAAAAAAATATAATTTTGAAAAATGACAAGGGGCAGAAAATGGTATTTATTATTGTAGTAGATTTTTATATCCTTCAATTCTTCAAAATGCTATGAATCTGATTTTTTCTCAAGTAATGAAAATATTTGCATCGAAAAATGAAGTCGTTCAAGAAATAAACGATCGTTTGTTATCACTATTTTTGGAAGCTAAAAAGAATACTTAAGTTCAAATAGTCTTAGACATTCAAATTATGTTTTACGATGACTTTGATGAAAGTGTATACTCGTCTAATGTTCTAAATGGTATTAAATCTTTAGGTTTTTCAATTTATAAGTTGGTATTAAAATTCGGTGTTCCAGATATGTTATTAATAAATATTGATCAGAAATGTGGTTTGTGTAGTGGAACAAGGCTACTAGCAATGGGTGACCATGTAATAGAAGCAAAGATAATATCTAGGACTAATATAGGAACACATATAGTATTTATTACAAAAATGACTTTGATGCCTTCATATAAAAGAATTCTTTTTAAATTTCAAAGAAAATAATTTCCACCGACCATATATTTTTTGATGACAATAAACAAAAGCCATTGATATTCACTATAAAATGTGTGGTTGTTTTTTATACAACTCATGTTCACTCACGGGTAGTAGTATGTTGCGTTGTTCGGAGTTGAAAGAAGAAATGAATTAAAAATAATAATTTTAGACAATGACTATAAACTTAGCAATAAGATCTCCAATGTTGTATTCAAAAAGGTTTTTGAAATTTTGTGATTCTAGAGAATTCTTTAAAATATGGCAATAACTTTTTTTATTAGTATAGAGTTACTTGTTCATAATTTCGGTCGTATTTATTTCGAACTTTTACTTTAAAAGTTTAATGTTTACACCTTTATATTAACCTTTTATAAATCAAATCGTGTAGTACATTGGTCTTACACCTAGTGTGTGTGTGTGTGTCTATATATATATATATATATATATATATATATATATATATATATATATCCTAAATAAATAATAAACTATCATATTTGTCCTACATAAAAAATTAAAAACCTTTTGAAACATTTTTAATCAATTTTGGTTATTTAAAATCACTTTTCATTATTAATACAATTTGGATTGACCATAATCTTTGTAACATTCTTTCGAGAAATTTCTTATTTCGGGATTGTGGACAATAAATGGATCAAGTAAAGGCATTGGGCTTCAAGGAAATAGGGTTTAGAACTTATTGGATGTTGATAATATTGGTTATGTGATCTAAGCCCTTGGTTTGTGTTTTGGAGTCAAAGGGTAAAATGGGAAAGTGATGTTTAACACTTCTTGCATGAATTAATGATTGTACTTCAGTATGTTTTAAGTCAAAGTTAACTTGATAGGGTTGTGTGGCTCGTCAATTCCTTTTCGTGCATATAAAGATCACCGAAAACGAATTTGAAACGAAGAAGTTATAGCTGATTGAATCCGAAATGGTTTTGGGTGAAAAACCGTCGCCACAGAGTGAAGATCAGAGCTCCACGGTGTGGCAAGCCACGAAGTGGAGAAACGTAGCCAGGGAGTCGCAGTCTGCCAAGCCTAAGCCCATGATTTTAGGGTTTTCAACGTATTTAAGCATAAGGTTCTGCATTTTTTGGGCATTTTAATAGCCTTCATCATATCTAGAACCCCTGGGGGAAATCGTAGCCTCCATCTTCAAGATTTGACCTCCTCTCCTCTCATCTCTCCTCTTTTGGATGCTTTTTTTGATATTTTGATGGAGCTTAAAGATCAAGAAGGTTCTCTTGATTTCAAGGAATGATACTTCAAGTCTGGATCCATCAAAGGCACTACATTTCTAGACAATTGTGAGTATAATGTTCCAATCTAGATCTTCCATTCTTTAGATCTCTTCATTTGTGGTTTTTGGCACTTTTGGTCCATTTTATGAGTGATCTTGGAGTTGATTGGACTCCAACATCTTTTGATTAGTTTGGAATGCTTCTTGGACCTCATGGACTAGGAAAGTAGTGATATTTTGACTTCCCTTTTAGTCATTCAAGTTATCTTGATCCCTTAGGTCATTTTGGTGTATTGAAGCTTAGATCTTTGAAGATTGTGACATTATTATGGATAACATTGGAAAATTTATCCATCTATACATCTTGTTGATTCAAATCTGAAAGTGGGAAACTTGGACTTAAAATTGGGTCCCTTTGAGACTTAAAGTCTAGATCTTGGCAGTTTGGATCATCCTAATAGATAAACTTGGAAACATTTTATGAAGCTATTAGGAATCAAATATGATGTTTTTAGCTTTGGTACTTATGAATTAAGCTCATTTTGAAGAAAAACTTTTCATACTGAAGACCATGGAGTAGCCAAGGAAGGCCCACAACGTGGTAGCGAGACTTATCACGTTTGTTTTGTTCAGGTGTGGCGACGGCGTGGGCATCAGCTGGAATTGACTTTGGCCGTCGACTTTTTGACCAGTTTGACCTTTTGGACAAACTTGGGTGGAATTGAGTAACTGACTAAGGTTTGGTCTCAGTTTGGCTTTAGGAAGCTTGTGCTGGCTATTATGTTGTTGAGGTAGTTGTTGAGCTTCTGCTGAGTAGTTTAGGTGAGTTTTCTTTCAGTAACCGTAGGTCGAATGCACAAATGTCGGCCCACTAGATTGTGTTATGTATCCTTGTGTATAATCTGTAGGTATGTTGTAGTGATATGTTATATTGGTAGATTTGTATGACTACTTGTACTTGTTGGTTATTGATTATTGTTTTCATATGTCAACATAATGTGGTTGGGTTGAGGAGGTCCTGCTTTATGTTGAAGGCCAAGATACCTGGGGTGATATTATTGATACTATAGGCCCAAAAGGGAGCAGTCCAGCTAATGCTAAAGGCTCGAGAGCAATCCAGCTGAATGTTGAGGGTTCAAGTGGCGGTCCAGCCCTATGTTGTAGGCCTTGTGTGCATGTATTGTATGTGTATTATTGTGTGGGATATTTTGAGGGAACACACTAAGATTTGTCTTAGAGTTGTTGGTTTCCATGTTTCAGGTACTTCAGATGATAGGGATAAGGTGAAGGCATGATCGTACACATCCTCCAATTGATATATGTTTTGATACATTTTGATATTAAATTGAAACAATGTTCTATAACTTATTTTTTTATGGAAATGTTTTATAGAAATGAAAAAATTATGGTTTTTGGGATGTTACAAGTTGATATCAAAGCCCGTGTTTGAGAGAATTGGATAAACACTTATATGATTCCAGACTCAAACTATGAAACTGCAAAATTTTTTCATAATTGAATTTAAAATAATCAAAGGAGAGGATGTGATTTGTTCGATCAGCTGGAGCTCAAGAGAAAGTTTCCCCAGAATACCCACTTCTGTTCTATGTGTACTGATGATATGTTAGAAATGCATGCTTGATTATAGGTTAGGGATTTTTAGGAATTGCATGATAGAATTGCCTGATTTTTTATGTCTGATAACCTAAGGGATTTCTTGATATGTTATATAAAACTGACATTATATCATGGTTGTTTAGTGTATGCATTATGGTTATACATAATTAAGATTTTATAGCTTGAGAATGTTTGATTTAGCCTAGCTAGTTTCACGTTCCTTATCTGGTTGTGGACTTAGGGTAGAAACAATTATTCGAGTATCTATCAAATACAATGTTATGTATGATTAGCATACACAATGAAGCTACAGGGTTAGCGGAAGTTTCATGATTTGGGTGCGGTTGCTAGAGTTCCGACAAAATTAAGGAATTGTTAGCTACTCTTGAGGGGGTGAGTATAGGATGTAAGAGTATCCTAGTTTCTTTGGGCCTAGCGGCCTAGGGAATTCATCGATCTTTTGAGCAAATAGGTGTATGCTAGTACACCTCGTTATGATCGAGTGTAGTGAGCTAGAACTTTAGGATAATTCCTGAATCAAATGAGGATAGGTGTGGAAGGTAGTATGGGCTTGTACTAATGGAATCACAGGATCCGTATGAGAGTCAGGAAAAGTCACAAGGATGTTAGGGGGCTAGTTGTTGGTAGATAATATGGTATAGCACTAGAGTTAGTTGTAGCTCGTCCTCGTGATGTTGGTTTCGGTTATTGTTGCTCTGGATGAGGACAAATTTAATGCTTGATCGGGCCTAGTGACCATGGCAGTTCAGTCCTGATGGTGCAGACCCATACGACTTAGTTGATCTTAAGGTGTCAAAGAACTTGTTAGAAGTGGTCCCAGTATGAGTCGCGGGACTCATGTAGGGTGCGAATATGATGATTGATACAAAGATTGTATCATGAGGATAGGTGGTCGGTCGATGCTTGGGATATCATTCTCTACAACCGGGTTATGTTCTTCCAGCCTCCCATGTTTGAGGGATAAGGGATCAGAGATGTGTCTGTAGATGGATGGGAGAAAGGGAGGACATTCTCCACATCTGTTTCTACCTCAAGGGAGTATTGTTTGGTTCGTGGTGAATCGTTTCCGTCTTCCAACAATAGAATATTCGAGGCTCAACTATTTTTTTGGTATGTTGGCCTAGGTGAAGGTCATGTCTCAAGTAGGATAAATGAAACAGATTTTAGAAGATTGGGTGTATCCTAGGAGGTTTGAGATGTTCTTGATTCGGAAAGGAGAGTTTTATTATATGCTGAGTTTTTCGATGCTATTATTTGATTGTCTATAGGGAGTTCTTGAAGCTTCAAGGGAGAATAAGGTTGTAGGAAAATTCTTCAAATGCAATTTTTGGTTGCATGAAGTCCATTTCATAAAGTGACTCGTCAATCCAAAGGTAGTTTGATCAATTTTGCTAAGATTATAGTGGCGATTCTAAGAGAAGTTCCTGAGGTCTCCATCTGCGATTAAGAGTTTCCTTCAGATTGGTTGATTATCATTCGAAGGATCATCTTGTTGTGTTATGCCCTCTGAAGGTCAAGGTTGGTATGTTTTTGGCTGAACCGGTATGAAGCTTGGATGTTATAGTCAGCATTGGATGATGGTTTGAACCCTAAGTAGGGGAGAATTGGGTGTTCTGGTTGAAGGTTCATCAGCCAATTTGATTTTTATGATTTCAACACAAAGGGTCAAACGAATCTACGGTTCAGGTATGCTAGATTTTGGTTTTGGTTTATTGTCGCATAATGGAAGGAAAGTGGGCTAACATCAAAGTGCTCATGGTTAGGAAGTTTCTCGTTGCTTTTCTCAAGACTCCGTTGGAGTCCTCCATGGTCGTAGAGAATTAATAATTTTCCAAATTGTGAGTACAGAGCAAGTTGTCATCAGGCTTGTCCCTTCATGAACACATATGACTTTCTCTTAAAATAAATTTATGGGGTGAGGAACTATTTGCAGTCAGTGGTTTCTTCTGGAAACACTAAGGATCTTGAGAAATGAGCATTTGAGTTGCTTAGGTTGGGCACCAAATATAAGGGAGGAGGTTAGCTCACAGTATGGGTTTTTCATTTATGGTCATTGATGGGCAGTTGTTGATATGTCGACCAACTTCAGAATTCGGTACATGTATTCTTGCATGGGATTTGTTCATCAGTGCAAGGGATCATTAGGTTTAGTTAACGATCCATTTTTGATCGATTGGTCACTTATTTCCTCATCAGCGTCTGGTAGCTATCCGACGGCCTCCGGGCGGTACTAGTTGAGGGTACACTTGATGCGTCAACCTTCATCGAGTTATGTAATATTTATATCATGGTCTCGGTGTATGTACTCTCGACTGTTTGGTTGTGGAACTTTTGGTGTTAGTAGGCTTGAGTTAGCAGATGTCCTTGGTTATTGAGAATTCAGATGTCGGAATAATGTTATTCATTTTTTAGGGTGTGACCATGGAACTACACAGAGTCTAGTTTGGCAGGTCACGTTGGTTGTGTTGGTTTTGGGATTGATTCGACCAGGGTGTTGGAAACATTTTTTGGTAATTTTTGGAATTCTTCTCCAAATTTGGAAGTTCTATTGTGCATTGGTGGATTTTTTTTCAGCTTCATTTAAGGTGTGCGGTCTTGTTTTGGTTATTAGGAGAATGTTTTGTTAGTGGTGGAGGTTCTTCGTTTCGTTTGATCCACTGGTACTTCACCCTTTTGGTAAGGTTATAATAAATAAGGAACAAAGTCGGCCCGAGGAACATTGTGTTGGGAAGTGTGAATTTTTCATATTCCGACAGATAAGATCTTATGGAGTGTAAGGGGACTGAGGGTGTTGGATTTATTAATTTCGATTTAGGTCAAGCGTTCAATAGTTTATCTCATTTCCTAGTTGGACGCGAGCATGTTTTGTTCAATGATGCATCATGTAACACCCGTTATTCCAGGACGAATCGAATTAGGGTTTCAAGGAGTCAAAAGGTTGGATTTTGGAGAAAAATGATTGCCACGACATGAGATGGGTTACATAAAGATTTTGTCTGGGACTGAGCTCACAACGTGAGGAGCGATGCAGGGAGTGTGGAAGTGTTGTAAAACTGTGGGGTGGATGTAGCATTCACTAGGTTAACAGGTAGTGTGGAACTGTTGTAAGACTATGGGGTGGCCTGTAGCATTCACCTAGTTCTTGAGCAACTATGAGAGCATGGTAAATTTATGATTGGCCCGTAGTTCCTCTAGGTGGGGTTAGACCAAGGTAGGTTAGGTCGTGAGACTGTGGGAAGGCCACAACATTCATGGAATTAAGGAAGGTTGTGGGTCATATGAGGCCGATTGTGATATAAGACGACAACTGGGCATGTAGGATTCACATATAGCAAAGTGAATTTTATTACATCAGGTTTGATGATTGGTTATGTTGGGTTGGATCAGGGTCATTTTTAGAGCCATTATGGCATGCAAGCTATGATAGTTCATGCCAAATAAGGCCCTCGTTTGAAAGTCGTATGGTATGATTGTGCAAGGCTATTAGTCTCAGCAACCGGTTGGAAATCCGGTATATTGGTTACACTACTAGAAAAACAGCCTTTTACGACGCACAATGTGTGCCGTAAAACGCTCAGATGACGCGCAAATGTGCATCAAGGAAGGCCCTGTCATAACGAGAGACGACACGTTTTTGCGACACACATTTACGATGCGCATTTATGACACACAATGCGTATCATTAAAACCCCTGTCAAGAAAGGCCATGTCATAAATGAAGATGACACACACTTTTGCGTATCGTAAATTTAAATGTTTAAAAAAATATATATATTTATATATTTATTAGTTTTTAAATTAAATTTGCATTTAATGTCTCATAATAGAAATAAAGTACCATATACAAAAATACAATCCATTGCATAAAATTTAATGTTATACGATTCTATTTCTTACAATATATAAATTTGCATTCATCTAATCTACTATGTGTTTCATACTAACAATTGAAATGAAGAATGCAACACTTGCATTTGCAGCATCTTATCTCTTTCAGCTTGAGCTTTCTTTTCCTCTTCTAACTCCAGAGCTATTCGCTTTCATCTACCCTGCAAACACAACACAATAAATAATGATATGATTTCCTTCAATGTGGAGACATACTTACATGCTCCTTCATCCAAATCTATACCAACTTTAACATTTCCATTGGCATGATCCGCATATAGAGTAGATATGATCTCCATTGCATTAAGCCCAACATTCTCAGCTAATCTTTTTTTGTATCATTTCAAAGATCTCTACAAATTTTCCAATTGCATACTGATCTAATCTACATCATATCAATCATCAATCAAAAAACAAATTTAGTAAAACAAAAACTAATCATTCAGATTACCCACCCTGTCTCCGAGAAAGAAAACTCCTTCAGTTTTCTTGCTAATTCAGTTTCAGTGGCACAATTCTACTGTCCTTGCATAAGCCTAAAAAATACAAGGAATAAAAATATAATTTATCCAAACAGTAATGGAGTCAACATATCCAAAATCATCAAGATTCACAACACCAAGCTTGAACTGCAATTATATAAATTATTAGCAATTATATATATATATATATATATATATATATATATATATATATATATATATATATATATATATATATATATATATATATATATATATATTTAAAGTTCAAACAAACACTAAAACATGATGCTTACAAGAGCAATAGCACCAGTTGTGCGACAAAAGCGGCGAAGCTCAAATTTAGAGCCCATTTTTAAGACCATGATTATGTAAATGAATGAATCACACATATTAAATAATAATAATATACAAAAAAATTGAATATATAAAAATATAAATTATAAAATGCAGTTGATAGTTCATACTTGTAACGTTCACGGAAGTGCAGATCCATCTCTCTTACAGCTGCTCCATTAATAGTAACCTTTGCAACCGAGTCTGCAACTGCTTTGATCAGCTCTTCAGCCTTTGCTTCTTTAGTTTTTGCATAATTTTCAAGCTGATGTAAACGAAAATATGCTTTCTTATTATACTAAACGTCTACATATTCTTCCTAAACAATACAACAAAGGATATTAAAACTTCCCACACTTTGATGCATTAGATCAATTTCACACTAACAATCAAGTATTTGAATGTCATTCTTAATTATAAATGATCTCATCTACCCCAACATGTGTAGAAGAAGGAAATCAACTTTTTTTCCCCTGAATGTTGTGTCTTTATTACATAATGAAAACATGACTTGATATATTAAGCAATATATAGAGGAGTGTTTGCTTTTGACAACTTGATAGAAAAAGTCTTTCCACATTAATAACCAAACTTTTATATTATTTTTTCAAGCATGCCATTATTTTATCAAATACTTTTTTTGACATCACACTTAATCCAGATAGCACTTAATACCTGTTCAGCACTGTGAATGAGGACAGTTCCTTTGGTCTCGGTTGCAGTTGTATCAACACCACCAGCTATCATAACCACCTGACAAAACCAACAAACAATTTCACAATCCACGGTGTTTAGCATTATGTATTTTGGTAAAATACATCTTCAAAATACAATTCTCCCCATTCCTATATTTCTCACAAAATGATAAAATTCAAACAGCTTAATCTATTCAGCCTTCTTAGCTTTCTTTGGAGATTTAGCAGCTTTAGAAGGACTTGATGGCTCCTTAGTAGTAGTCTTCTTTGGCAACAAAATAGGATTGATATTTGGAAGAACACCACCATGAGCAATCGTAACTCCACTCAGTTATTCCCCAAGCTCCTCATCTTTTCTAATGGCCAACAGAAGATGCCTTGGAATGATTCTGGTTTTCTTGTTGTCTCTAGCCGCATTTCCAGCTAACTCTAGCACTTGTAGTAAACAACAATCAAGCATATTATAAAAATAATCCATGAATTATAATCTATATCAAACAAATAAAGCTTCATAAATCAGATCTAAGCTCCATTTTCTTTGTTAAATTCATAATCAAGCAAGTTAACATCAATTTACAATATCCCTAACGCAAATATGTTGCTATTTGTCGAAGACTGGTTCCGAAATCAAAAAACCGGAAAAAACCAGAACCGGTAGAACCGTCAGGCTTGTTCGGTTCTTGATTTTCGCCGAAGTCGGTTCTTGGTTCGAGTCCGGGTCGGGCCGGTTCGGTCCTTTTGTTCATGCCTAGTAGAAAAGTTCATGATGATTAAAAAAAGAAAATTCAAGAAGAAGCACTCATCTATGCCTTGTCTATTTTCTTTATACTTCCTACAGTATCACCCTTTAAGACCATTCCTTTAACTGTTGTGCAGTTATGTAGACCTCCCCCTACAAGTTTTGCAGCTCTCACATTGTCAACATTGAAATTCACAGGGTTCTTTGGGCAAACTTGTATGTAGGGCATGTGTTGAATTGTCTCTACCATGCGAAGGGAAGCTGCAGCAGCAGCAGCAGCATTGTCTACCATTGACATCAAATGTGTAGCACCTCCACCTCCACCTACATACTAGAAGGAGTTAGGGGCATTTTGGGCATTTAATATTACTAGTTTGTTATGTTATATAGTTAGGGGTGTTTTTGTCATTTCATAACAAATTGCTCATTGAAGAAGCTGGAGAAAAACACACTGTACTTGGTACCAAAGAACATAATGTAAGCAGTACATAATACACAACAAACAATGAACTCCAACTGGCGTATGTGATGAATAAAAGGTGTGATGACTCAATGGACTAAAACTAACAACAGTAATACCCCAAAAAAGTTTACCTTACCTTAGCATACAATCACCATCATCTCAATTAAATGACAAAACCAAAATACTAATAACAAATAAACCGGTTCATGTTTCAGCTAAGATGGATGATAGTATATGTCTAACATGTCTGACCATTGAAAAATGAGAGGCATACATATGGACTTTTATTGTATATCTAAACAAATTAAAACATACAAGTCAAAATTGTCTTTGTTGAGAATGTAACTTTATCTCCTACAAACCATTGTACACATGTAAGTTTTTTCATCTTGACATACATTTGCCCTAGTTGTTTCCTAAAATTATGTTTGTACTTGAGAAATAAAGCCTGCAAATTTGTAAAGTAAGAAAAACAAAATAAACTTCCATATCAAAGGTTGTTATCAGCAAGTGGCAGAAAAGACTACTTGCTATAGATATATAGATCATAACAGCTTAATTTATAAAAGTATAATAAGTTAAAAATCTAGTTTTTCATTTCCATATATATATATATATATATATATATATATATATATATATATATATATATATATATATATATATATATAAGCAAAATGTCACTCAAAAATATATACTTAGAAACACAAAAAGAAACTGATAGACAACAGGGAAAATGCTAAAACACAAACACAAACAGGATTACATGAAAATCAAGAATTCGACAGGGAAATACTCAAATACAAACAGGGCTGTTGTTTAGGAAACAGGAACGCAAGCTCAAAACTAAAATCATTTGACTCCGGGAGCAACAGAATTAGGAAGAGAAGATGCGTATAAGTAGAAGATAAGAACCTTGGACTTTGGAGAATTGGAGAGCTGGAAAATCACATGGGTTCCCTCCTCTTCACCACCATTGGACCTTTTGTTTGCCCCCCCCCCCCCCCCCCCCCCCCGACCCACTTGCGATTAGCTTCCCTACTTGTAAAATTAATGGGAACATCTTCCAGTCCAATGAAGGTACTTAATCTAAAACGAAAAAAAATTTAGATTATTACTCACGAAACTTGAGAAAAGATTATGATGTGAATATGACAAATTTACCCCAACAACCAATACTTTGAGAATAAGCAATATTGAATGAAAATACTTACAGGTCAATTACGAATTTACGATTCACTTGGGACCTCTTGCGTTAACACCTGAGTTCTCTGAATAATTCTTTGAATTCGAGGTTTTAGATTTGGTCGACGTCATTGATGAGGAGACCTCGTAAATCAATTACGATTCACCTTCGCTTTATATTCTTGTTCTCCTCTTGATGATTTCAGACTTCGTCTCCATGCTTTACATGATATTTTTCAGAAAGGAGTCTTTGAGGGTTTTTCTTTATTTCATAACCCTCACACGTACTAGGTTGAGAGAAAATGAGAGAAACGGAAGCTTGGAAGAAAATAAAACCCTAGCACGTGCTAGAGAGAAGGGAGGTGGCGATGGCTTAGGGTTTCCAGGGAGACGAGAGGTAGAAAATGAAGGGAGATCTAGAGGAGAGAGTATCAAAGAGGAGAGTCGATTGTAAAGATGAAAGATAGATAAAATGTAGAAAGAATGAGGCGGGTTTTCAAAATTTCAGGGATTTCATTTCCCCCCTTGTCTATTAAACGCTCGTTTCATTAAAATTATAAAGCGACAGGTACAGACGACGCACGTTTAAGATAAAGTGCCCTCCGTGTTTTTAATTTTTTTTCTTGAGACACTAAATTAAGGGCACGCAATAATGCGTGACGTAAATCCTTAAATTTTTTTAAGAGATGACACTATTTTAAGGACACTCTCTTTTGCATAACATAAATCAGTGTGTGTCGTAAATTGTGTGTCATTAAAGGCATATATTCTAGTAGTGTTAATTGGTAGGTAAGTATGAGACCAAGGAGGTCTCGGCTGCTTCTGGAATGTAATTATGGGGCAACAAGATGAGCCTGGGGTGGTACTAGTGATTAGGAATCGTGTTAGGAGTCACTTATTATTAAGTGGATATGTTAAGTCACTTGTTGCATGGGTTAAATAATCTCAAAATAATTGATTTGACCCCAATGCGCAGTTCTCGTCTGATTCTAACTATTGTAGGGATGAGTCTTTTATTCAAAGGATTATCTAAGCCTTCTATTAATTGAAAAACTTTCGGCAGCAATGAGTGGTCAGTGCTTCTGTTTTTAGTGGAAACAACAAGATAATCAAGGGTTGGAAGTATTAT
This sequence comes from Lactuca sativa, assembly GCF_002870075.4. Classification (NCBI taxonomy): domain Eukaryota; kingdom Viridiplantae; phylum Streptophyta; class Magnoliopsida; order Asterales; family Asteraceae; genus Lactuca; species Lactuca sativa. The sequence goes on along the minus strand of NC_056626.2, from coordinate 180,874,253 downwards.
GATCAGTTGGAATATGAAGTGGATTTGAATTGACAGTGATTCATAGTGGGCTGTCTGTCAGGGAGTCAGACATGGTTCTAGGATCTCGGATTTCGGGTAGAGTAGTAATGGTTATTCTCATGTGGTTAACACTAGTGAGGTAAAGATTCGTTCGTCGAGAGCCTTGGTAAGGCTGGATTTGGTTACAGTTTTAGAATGTTGTTGTATGCTTGAGTTGTTTCCTCAGTCCGTATCTGGATTGTGGAAGAATTATTCAAGTTATATGGAGTAGCTGGAAGATAGTAAGGAGTGATTTCGAGGAAGAACTCTAATTTAAGTGGGGGAAAGTTGTAACGAAGAATAGAATTAGGGTTTCAAGGAGTCAAAAGGTTGAATTTTAGAGAAAAATGATCCTCACGATGTAAGACATAGAGGCTTATGACGTGAGATGGGTTACATGAAGATTTTGTCTAGGACTAAGCTCACAATGTGAGCAATAGGATCTCACGACGTGAGGAGATATACAATCCAAACCCATGATCTTTTAGGGTTTCCTTCATATTTAAGCATCTCTAACCTCATTTTAGGGTTTCTTATCAGCCCCAAATCCTCTTTCACCTCAAAAGAAACCCTAGTGCCCATCCTTGCTTGATATTTGGTGGTTTTGGAGCTTTTCTTGGATTGGAAGAAGGAGGAAAGAAGAAGAAGAAGAAGAAGAAAGTGGTCTTGTGTTGTGGCTTTCAAGGAATCCTCAACAACATCACCTTACATTGTTTATGGACCACTGTAAGTGATAAAGCTCCTACCTTTATGGTTATGTAAGGCTGGATCTAAGCTTTGTCACACTTTTCTTCTGGATTGATCATGTTGATTGAATAGAAACCATAAAGTTTGCAACTTTATGAGTTATGAGGGCCTTAGGGATGTCTTGGAGTTCAGATATAGAGAATGGGTAAATTATGGAACCTTGCATGAAAGTTGGATGCCTTTTTCTTCAACTTTGGACCTAAATGAGATCTAGAAATGTATTGGAAATATATGTCTTAAAAGCATCGACTATCTAGTGTATTCAGAGGTTATAAGACCTTCTGGAAAGTTAGAGTTTAAGGATTAATGGATTTGGGACTTAAAAGTTGGATTTTTGGCTTTAGACTATTCTCATAACATGAAACACAAGGTCTCATGACTGAGGAGCGATTGATCCAATTTTTGATGAGCTTTTTGGGGTTCACGATGTGAGGATAGGCTTCCCATGAAGTAAGGTCAGCTCAGGTGTCTTTCCTTGAATGAGTTGGCTAGGTTGAGTCGTGATGTGTTGGGATCTGATCGAGTGAGCTCTCACGACGTGACCAAGGGCTGGTCACGACGTGAGATGTGATTTTGTGATTTTGGTCGTTGTTGGGCCCTATATATATATATATATATATATATATATATATATATATATATATATATATATATATATATATATATATATATATATTATCTTTGGGCTTTCTTAAATTTAGGCCCATGACGGGTTTTGGGCCCAATTAGGAAGTTGGGCCATATTGGGCTTTTTGGTGCTATTGCTTTGGGCCTAGGCTTTTAGGTCAAGTAAAGAAAGGGTAAAATGGAATTTTACCCTGAGTGTTGGACAATCGTACTAGGTTTCCAACAATGGGTCGTGGACCAATTATTAATTGGATATTATTTGATGATCTTAGCACGGGCATTTTTCGGATCGGCAGTCCGAGCTTTTATTTGAGATATCCAGTAGCTTGAGGTGAGTCTCTTCACTATATCGTGGGTCGAAGGCACTAATGCCTCCCCACTGGATTATGTTTGTAGGATGATATTTGCCTTTGTGACACTTGCTGATATGTTTGTATGTGATTGTTTGTCTTTGTGAATCTTGCTGATATGACTGTACATTTTATATATATTTGGGGTTGATACGGACTTGACATAACTACTTGCTATCATATGTGTTGATATGGACCCAGGGGTTGATTCGGACCCGAAACAGCTACGTGTTGTTATATAGAGTCGTTATGGACTCGGGGTTGATACGGACCTGACACAACTCCATGTTGTCATATGGGGTTGATATAGACCTGACACAGGCACGTGTTGTTATATGTATATGTGCTTGGTATGTGGTATTTTGGGGAACTCACTAAGCTTTGTGCTTAGGGTTTATTATTTATGGTTTCAGATACTTCCAGTACAAAAGGGAAGGGTCTGGCACGACTGCACTACATCCACCCATGTTTCCACAACTTTATGATTTTGGGATTGTACCCTGATAATTGTTTTTACCTTAATATATTTTTGAATGATTGGTAATACTAAATTGTGTTTATGGCTGAATTAAAAATGAAAATTTTACCTTATAATTTTTGGGATGTTTCAAGTCAGTAGCAGTTCAGGCTGTGGAAGGGTTGCGTGTTATAGAACGATATGGCCCCTACAGTTATTGGTAAGTGCAGAGTGGGATGTTAATTAGGTTCTTACAGGTCGGTGGGATGATGGTCACGTGCCTACAGGCCCACCAGGTGCTGGTCAGGAATCTTCATGCCCGTGATTGGGTGATGGCAAGAATGATGAGGAATCGTGAGCTTCTCATTCCAATGGTTGGATGGTGTCATGAGATGTCGTGAGCCATCATGGATTTCACTTATGTATGTAGTTCGACAATTGTGTCATGAAGACTTGTACGTTTGAGTTGTTAGTCGTTTGGCATAGTTGAGTGTTAAGAAGTATGGAGATACTACTGATGGCTCAATAGCAGACAAGTTTTGGTCAGGCTTTTGGAGAATGTTGACTTGCTGGAAAAGTCATGCTTGTATATTAGAAGTTCATTATTAGCTTTCTTCTTAATGGTTTCGTGTTCATAAGAAAGGTTTCGTGCGGGTTAGGTTACCAGTTTTGGAGTTCGTAATAGGTCCCTTGGATGATTTGACGGGTGGTTGTGCACTTGAGCCATTTTGGGAATTTGGATGCAACACGAAATTTTGAATCAACCATGGTTACGCTAGTGGGAGCAGTTTCTTAGTGATCATTTTCAAGAAGTCAAGTAGGTATTTGAGGTTTTTTAGGCATACTTTTAGGGTTTAGGTAGGTTGAAATTCATGATTTGGTAGTTTTGGAGTTCTGTTCTGCATGGCTGGTGGTGTTCCTAGTCGGGGAATTAGGGGTAGGTAAGACGAATAGATGATCATGAGTCTTAGAGTATTTTTTCTGCACTTTAGACTGATGGGTTCCTGGTTTCGGGGAGTATACTGATGAAGTTGGTTTGTGGTTATAGTTTTGAGAGTTCCCAGTTTGAGTGGTTTTCACTGGGAGTTGGGTCTTACAGTTATGGAGAAAAAGATAGTTGTTGTGGTTAAGTATGTTCAAGTTATTGGGTCGATTGTTGGCAGTTGTTGGTTTCCGAGTGGTCTCTCGAGTTTTCTATATAGATGCATTGATTTCGAAGTGGTTAGAGGGAGCTAATGGAATATGTTGGCGTTGTTTTCAGTGATTCTAATCAAGACGGATTTCGAGGACAAAATCCAGTTTAAGTGGGGGAGAGTTGTAACATCCAGTTTCGAGAAGTTTCTTATTTCAGAATTGTGGACAATAGATGGAACAAGTAAAGGCCTTGGGCTTCAAGGTAATATGGTTTAGACCTTACTGGATGTTGATAATATTGGTTATGTGACATAAGACCTTAGTTTGTGTTTTAGAGAAAATAAAATAAATAGGAAGGTAATGTTTCAGACTTCTTTCATGAATTAATGACAGCAACATCCTAACCAAGACACATAACCTAGTGGGCTGACATTGGTGTCTTCGACCCGTGAGTATAGTAAGGAAAACTCACCTCACAGTCTGAAATATAGTTAAACAAATCACTGCTCCAAATGTTGTCTCTACCGGTCACCTATACTATAAACAATGACCTAGTCTCAAACTACCATTCAAATTACCCAAAATACCCCTAAGTCAAGCTTGGTAAAATTTCTGGTCAAATTCAAAAGTCAAAAAGTCAAATAGGGTCTACACAGACTGAGTACGCCCTGTGTACTCAGTAACTATGTTGGGCATAGCAAATCCTTGGCTAGATTATAGGGCCTCTGCCCAGTAAGCGTTGCGTACCACTATGTACGCCCGACGTACACGACCTAAATCCACTTTTCTTCATTAAGTGCTTATTTTATTAAGACATTACTTCTAAAGTTTAGATATAGTCCCAAATATCATTATAAGTCATACAGTTTCCAACTTTATGACTTTCCATGGTTAGTATGAGTCCAAAAACCAAAATCCTAACTTAATACACAAATCTAAGGACCATAACTCTTGCATAGAGGGAACAAAAGGGACCAATATCACATTTTTATGGTTCTTAGCACTCAAAAACGTCTGCAAGGACAGCTCTTATGGTTTGGAGTAATCCATACTCATGAATACCAAGATTATGAGACCAAAATGTATAAAAACTTAAGAACTAGCAAGATCTAAGGAAACATTCATCAAGTTCATAACTTTATACCTTTTGGAGGCTGCTTACAAGGTGAAAAACTTAGATCTACAAAGCTTGAAGCTTTCCAAAAGCACTCCAAAGATATTCTTCCTTCAAGGATGGACGCAAAGCACATATATGACTCAAAAACTCACAAAGAACACTAAGGTTTGCAAGAGGTAGTTTTGGAAGGATGGAGGTTGGAGGTGGAAAGGGTTTTGAGGGGTTAATGATGCTTAAATAGTGCTCAAACCCTAGAAATTAGGGTTTGCAGATCTGCTGAGAACGCCTTGCGTACCTCACGAGTACACTCAGGCACTCAGCGTACTCACATACACCTGCGATCCAATTATATGGCATGTGTACGCCCCAAGTACGCATGCGTAAAGACCAAATTTGCAATAAAATTATACTTTGGGTCAAAATAGAAAATACTTGATGTCTGAGTGTTACGTAATTATTAGTTTCTCACATATTAGTAGCATTTTAAAATTAACTGCTCTCTCATCTAACGGTTTACCTATTACACTAGTAACAATACATTACATTTGTTTCTCACACATAAAAAATCATCATTATATAACTTAGTACCAGAGAAAAAACAACAACAAAAATAAGAAATGAATGATGATTTTTTTTTTGTTTGAGAAACATATGTGGGGTTTTGTTTTGTTGTAATAGGTAAACCTTAAGATAAAAAAAGTTTCTAATTATACAATGTTACTGGATGTGTGAGAAACAAATGATTCTAGAATTATTACTTGTGATAATAATTATGTAATTTAGTATTGACAGATAATTGGTGAAACAAATATATGAAGTCCTAAAAACATATTATGAAAAAATATATAAAAACAAAGTAAAAAAATCAAGTTGTAAAAATTGATTTTGAAAAAAACATGAAAATAAAATAAAAAAGTTAAGTTGTAAAAATAGATTGTGAAAAAAATACAAAAACACAAAAAAGTTAAAGTTATAAAAAAGAATAATGAAAAGTAAAAACAAAAGTAAAAAATAAATTATGAGAGAAAAATACAAATCCGAATGAACAGAATTTCAAAAGTTTAATAACTAATTATAGCTACAAGAACAAAATATAAAAACATATTATTATCGGTGATAATGAACATTTTAGCAAAAATTAAAAATTAAATAACTTTTTAAAACTTTAACCAAGTTAAATGAATAAATAAACATAAAACAAAATTCAAATGACCTAGAAAAAAAAGTTCAAAATTCCATTTCAGTGTCATCATTCATGCATAGTAACGAACGTTCGAAGATTATGTGGCATTTATGCATAATTATTAAGTGGGTTCCATTTGTCGCATTTCATTATGCATCTTTGTTAATTATGTTTTTTTTGTTTATTTCGTTTTTTTATTTCGATCTCCACATATAGATCGTTTATGAAAGGGAAAATGACTCTTGAGGGTAATTAACTTTTGCGTTTGTACTCATTTGGTCCCTTTTCTTTTTTTTGTATTCAATATACCATCGAACTTGTTGTCGGTGTTTACCATAGCCCTTTTGACCGGCTTTTGACCTGTGATAGCCGGTCAAAGGGCTATGGTAAACACCAACAACAAGTTCGATGGTATATTGAATACAAAAAAAAGAAAAGGGACCAAATGAGAACAAACGCAACAGTTGGTTACCCTCCTGATTCATTTTCCCTTTACTCATTTACAACAAATCCCACATCATCTCCTACTGATATTAATAACTTTTATGAGATTCATTCTTGCTTCTCTTCAAAACATAACCTACGAAAGGACATTATTCATACATGTACAACTTTGTAATGCACTTGAATATTTATTAGGGGAATCTTGACTAAGCAGGCGCATTTCATGACTACATTTACATTTCAATCAAATGATTTATCGTATCATGGATTCTAGACAAGTCTACAAACGAGTGGAATCATAAGTGCTATGATTTTTGAGTTTACTTAGCTTTAAGATCGAACTCATGGGATAAGATACAACATCAATATGTACAATACACCATAATATTGTACATATTGATGTTGTATCTTATCCCATGAGTTCGATCTTAAAGCTAAGTAAACTCAAAAATCATAGCACTTATGATTCCACTCGTTTGTAGACTTGTCTAGAATCCATGATACGATAAATCATTTGATTGAAATGTAAATGTAGTCATGAAATGCGCCTGCTTAGTCAAGATTCCCCTAATAAATATTCAAGTGCATTACAAAGTTGTACATGTATGAATAATGTCCTTTCGTAGGTTATGTTTTGAAGAGAAGCAAGAATGAATCTCATAAAAGTTATTAATATCAGTAGGAGATGATGTGGGATTTGTTGTAAATGAGTAAAGGGAAAATGAATCAGGAGGGTAACCAACTGTTGCGTTTGTTCTCATTTGGTCCCTTTTCTTTTTTTTGTATTCAATATACCATCGAACTTGTTGTTGGTGTTTACCATAGCCCTTTGACCGGCTATCACAGGTCAAAAGCCGGTCAAAAGGGCTATGGTAAACACCAACAACAAGTTCGATGGTATATTGAATACAAAAAAAAGAAAAGGGACCAAATGAGTACAAACGCAAAAGTTAATTACCCTCAAGAGTCATTTTCCCTTTATGAAACTATGAATTGCTCCTTAAACCTTCCGCATCTTGTAATTATAAGAAAGATGTCGTATGTTAAAAATTAAACCTTTTGTCCAAAATATTTTGTCGTTGCACCAATGATCCAAAATAAAAATTTTATTGTAGTTTTGGTTAAAAATTATTTACAAATGTTTCAAATGATGGATTTGAACTTTTAATTTTGTTTTTTTTTCATATTCTTTTATTTATAAAAAGTAAAGAAAAAACTTAAATAAAATATCACCTAACCTCTCTCTCTCTCTCTCTCTAACCCCAACTCTCCCTCTTCCTCTATGTGTGTGTGATTCAACATACACAATTATGAAGGAAATGTTCATTTGGGTTCAAATTTAACACACATGAACTCACACACTCAAGAATCAAAGGAGGCTACCGAAAGAGAAATACACATAGGAAAACTCAAAGGTTACCCAAAAGCTTTGAGGTTTTATGGTGGTGTAGGGTTACACTTCGGATCTAGAAGACTTCTACAAAAGGAGAAAGATGAAAATCCAAGATCTGTAAGAACGATTTGCAGAAATCGAGACTGATAAGTTGTAGAAAACTGATTGATGAATCAGAAGATGAAGAACACTAGCGACTACCCCATAATTTGCTTACATATCTCTCCTTTTCTTGTTGCCATCCTTCTCGTTTCCTGAAACCCTAATGTTGCCGCCTTTCTCATTTGAAGATCTGTAAGAACAAGTCTAGATTAGGGTTTCGCTTTAGGTTCAGGATCTGAAAACCTATCGCCACCATTATCCTGATGCAGGTTTACGAAACTCTAGCAATGGCGTCGACAGTGAAGGTATAGACGACGACGTATTTGTGCAGATGACAGACCTTCAATCTTCTAACTTGTCTTTGATTTTCTGATTTGTCTAACCATCTCCCTATTATCGGATCCGTAAGATAGAACATGAGAGAGGTGATGTTCCACTTCAGATCTGTGTGTGTGTATGTGTGTGAGAGAGAGAGAGGGAGGGTGGGGGAGAGAGAGAGAGAGAGAGAGAGAGAGATGGAGGTGTTGATCGGTGGTGGTGGTGGTTGTTGTGTTGGTCAATGCTCATGGGTTAGCCAACGCTTTCGACTTTTTGTGTGTCTTCGACCTAGAAATGAATAGATTAGTCTATTTCTTTTGCTTATGGGTTTAAAGAATACATGAAGAATACAAGAGAGAGAGAGAGAGAGAGAGAGAGAGAGAGAGAGAGAGAGAGAGAGAGAGAGAGAGAGAGAGAGAGAGAGAGAGAGAGATAGAGAGAGAGAGAGAGGAATTTTTATTTTATTTTTCATTTAAAAAATAAATAAATAAATAAAAATAATAATAAAAGCAATGTAAAATGCAAAACAATCTTTCCAACTTATTTAAATTCGTTTGGGACCAAAAAAAATCTAATTTTAGACCACTCGTGCAACACCAAAACATTTTGGACCAAACATTCAATTTTTAACATACCACAAAGACCAAACTTGCAATTTAAATTTGTCACATCAGTTTTTACAATAATGTTTATATCACTGTAATATAATTCATTTTTTAAAAATGATCTCTAATGCTACATCACCCGACACTTTACATTTTTTTACCTATCATAAATAATAATGACTAATAATAATAAATAATATATTCACATGAATATAATTATCTATAATTCAAATAAATATACACATTACAATATTGATCATCGGTGTTTTTAAATTAGTTTCAAAAATATTTGCAAATCATATATATATATATATATATATATATATATATATATATATATATATATATATATATATATATATATATATATATATATATATAGGTTCAGGTTCATTTGAGACCATTCTAATTTTGTGAGACCGTGAGACTAAATCTAAAAATAATTTTAAAATGCAAAATAAATGGAAAAATCCAAAAATTATTTTTTTAAATATTATTTTCGGAACTTGAATTAACTAAAAAAAATAAAAAAAAAACCGTTTTTTTTAATACGTGAAATATTCTAATACAATATTACACTGACATATTCTAAAAAATAATTTTAAAATGCAAAATAAATGGAAAAATCAAAAAAAAAATTTAAATATTATTTTCGGAACTTGAATTAACTAAATAAAAAAAAATAAAAAAATCTCATTTTTTTGAAAAATACGTGAAATATTTAATAGAATATTACAGTGTACATATTCTAAAAAATAATGTTAAAATGCAAACTAAATGGAAAAATCCAAAAATTCTTTTTTTAAATATTATTTTCGGAACTTGAATTAACTAAAAAAATTTAAAAAAATGCGTCTCACGGTCTCACAAAATTAGGCCGTCTCACATGAACCTAACCCTATATATATATATATATATATATATATATATATATATATATATATATATATATATATATATATATATATATATATATATATATATATATATGGATAGGTTATTTTGTTTCCTACATCTATTGTGTGCCCGTAAGCATAATTCTGCACCAATAGATAAATAAAATCAATGGTCATGATCTGAGGGTCTACGATATTATAATAGGGTAACATGTACCATATAATCACTCAAATTTAATTAAAAGGGTATTTTAGACAATTAACTATATTTAAAAAAGGAAATTTTTTAAATTAAAGGGATAATTTTTATTTTTTTTTAAATTAAAGGAATAATTTTGATTTTTTTTTAATTAATTCAATTTCATTTCTAATTTAATTTGTAATCATAACCGATTATGACTTATTTTATTTTGACAGAATGAGATTTTATTAGAATTAAATTTTGTTATAATGACATTCTGTTAGAATAACAGTTTATGAAAACTTTTAAGAATACATAAATAAGAAGAAAACGTGAATAAGTGCATTATGAAACAATATACAAAATCGATTCTTGAACTAATAATATATCAAATAATTATATTCTATGATCGTGATACAAAAAGAACATTATTGAATAATAACAACATTATGAAAGAATAACAAGTGTAATTCTTAAAAAACAACAACATTCTTAAATTATGAGTGTGATCAATCTTCGATTCATTCTTCACGTCATTTCTATAAGGTCTTCAAGCCATTCCTATCACAAATGCAACAAAAGCATCGAAATCCAACAAAAAACACTAACTCATTCTGAAAGAATAATGTTGCTAAGATTCATTTTTATACATTCTGGCGGAAGACATTCTACTATAAGACACTCTTGTTCTCCATATTTTCTTTCTTTTCCACATGAATGACAAATCTTCAAAGCCCAAAAAGAAAAAGGAAAACCATTAAAATCTAACAAAAACACTAATCTATTCTAAAATAATATTATTGATAACATTTGATTTATAAATTTTGGCAGAATACATAAACCACATTCTGCTAGAATACAAACATTATAAAAGAATGGATTTCTATAAATAAATTCTTACACAATACACACAATTCCATTCACACCTAATACTCAACTTTCACATCATAATAGACTAACTTCTTCTAAATTCTGACAGAATACACACAATTTCATTCACACCTCAAGAATGATTTGTAGAGTGAAACAGAAAAATTATCCACATATGTTCACAAGAAAATCCATGAATAAGTAAATGTAGACATATACTTCTGTTTCACCTTATTAGACACCCCTATGAATGCAAAAATACAATATACTAATATAAGTTTACATAGAAGTGTGAAGTTTAACAACAAAAATTGCAGCAATCTAGAGTAAATTTAACTTATCGTTTACAAAGAATAACAAGAAGTGTTAAACAGAAGTGTTAAATTGTATGTTTAAGAATAATATACATGAAAAAAGGAAAACTTACTCAGGTAAAGAGAAGATGTTCTTCAAATATTACAGTTCCAATGAGTAATTGTTGCAGACAATTGACAAACAACAATTATATTTCCCAAATCGAATTACATATCAATCTTGATTTGGTCAAATACAACAAACGATTTCATCAATTTATCAGAGAACAATCATTGATCTAAGTTCAACAGCATAACTCACTTTCAAATAGAAAATCGATAAATATCAATTTCTCAAATCAATGATTTATGATGAAATCAACAATCTCATTGGAACGACAGGCCTGAACAAATCCACAAATCACAAAATGATTTTGAAGAAACGAGATTTGATTGAAGAACATAAAGTCTATTGAATAAAGAATAAATCTAGTCAACAATCAACAACATAAGAATCGTGACTCATAAGAGGCTTGAATCGATTGCCCAAATAGCGATTTTGGCTTCAAAAATCGATAATCAATGAATCGATGAAGAATGCCATAAGTGATGAACTAAGATCAGACAAGCAATGATAAACTAAACTTAGTGATGGTGTTGATGCCGATGATGAATGTGTTCGAGCACACACATGACTATGTCAAATATATATATATATATATATATATATATATATATATATATATATATATATATATATATATATACACACACACACACACATATATATATATATTATTTCCTTAATTACAGGATTTGAATTAAATGATTTCCTTAATTAAAAGTATAAAAGGTCCAAAATACCCTTAAATGATTATTTAATTATTTATTATTTCTTGAATTCTCATTGGTGCATTTAGGTACACAATAATTGCTAGAAACATTTGAACGTAACTCTCTCTCTCTCTCTCTCTCTCTTTCTTTCTCTCTCTCTCTCTCTCTCTCTCTCTATATATATATATATATATATATATATATATATATATATATATATATATATATATATATATATATATATATATATATATATATATATATATTACAGAACACTCAGTTCATTTCTCACATTTTCCACCGAACACACACCCTTTTTGCTCTCAAAATTCATCGATGGATTCTCTCAATCTTCATGTGTTCTCGCCCAGATCTTCATCCAACATTCAAACCTTCATATTTTTCCCAAGAACATTCATAAGCCCTTCATATCATCAAGTTATCCGCCAAGAACACACACCACCAATATCATCACAACGAAATCACCCCCAGCCCCACCGAAAACCCATTTTTGCCCACCGAAAACACCCTTCAACCTTTTCAATTATTCCAATTATTTTTTGTAAGTACTCTTTATTTAATTACTTATTTATTTAACACATTATTTAAATTAATTTATAATACGACGACGAATATAATTATTTTTAGGATAACGTTATTCACACATACTCTAGCCCAGAGATCATTTCTACAACTCGTTAAATCCCAACCCAAACGTACATTCAAGGTGAGTTCATACCCCTAAATTCTTAACGTTTTTAATATTTTTAAAGAGGGGGGGGGGGGGGGGGGGGATAGAAGTAAAACACAAGGACTTTTGTGTTTATACAAATAATTTTAAATAGTTTTAAAAACCTTTGCAATTGTTTCAAGCCGAGTATTCTTTAGGTTTCCTAAAAATATTTTATATAATTTTAACCCTTTTGTAATAAGTTGAGCATAAGGGTATTTTACTTTCATACAATCAAATTGCAAATGTTTTCAGTACCTTACTAAGTAAGACAATTAAACTATAATTGGTATAGTTTGATAACCACTACTTATTTTGCTGAGTACGATACATAGAATAAAACATTACATGCAAACTATATAGGTATAGTTTGGGGAACACTACCCTAATACATCGATACAAGAATACACTACGAAGTAATTCTTTAAGTAGAATTACTTTACATTACAAGTACATTATTTCAAGAGTATACACACATATACAAATACAAGAGAACGCTACATTACACGTAAACTAGTTAATACTAGGTTATGAGGCACTACTTCACTAGTATCCACCAGGATACGGAACTAAATCCTATACAGTATAACCAGAGTCTCCTGGAGGGAGAGCGTGTGATTTGTATATAGATTACGGGACTGACAATCCCACACCTTAACTGCTAGCTACAGTTAGGCCGGCGTGCCTGGGGTGACAAATGTCATAACTTTTAGACTCCTGAAGAATGTCTTAGAGTTCACTAGGTCATATCAAGCATGGTTATATGAAACTCACAATAGTATAAATAAAACATTTATTTATGGGAATAATACTACTTCAATGATTTTATTTTAATTAATAAAACTCCAGTACACTACTTCACTACAATTGGTGGTATCCAGGTAAACATACAAAGGTTTTCATGCAAATATAGATACATTACACTGTTTTCTAGTATTGAGTACAGTAATACAATATACATTTACAAGGAACATACATGACTACATTACATTCATTATAGAAAATATTGGATTTTTTAGAGAAACATACTAGCATTTTCATAGAGCAAAGACAAGTTTTCCTTCACTAAACATACTTATGACTCACCAACTTAAATATTGGTACACTTTTAAAAACACTTGTATTCTTAGGGAATCAGTAGATAGGTACATCTGCAGGATTTTTAGAAGACGGAGCTTTATAGAGTCTCGTCTTTTATACTTTTGTTATACCCTTTTGATGTCATACAAACTATGTTATGAACAGACGTAAATATTATATTGTATCAATGTAATGGTTGTGTTGATTTGATTACTATTATACAATCGTTGTGATGCTATACATGACGTCCTCCGCCCCCGAACGTTTCTGCCGTTCCGGTTTGGGGGTGTGACAGAGCATATCAAAATCCATGAACTCTAGAACTTCCATGCCTTTGATTTCCAATCAGAGAAGTTGTGCTTGTCAAACGGAAGGATCTTGTTACATACAATTGACTTTGGAATGAAAGAAGTCGACATGATTACTTGAGTGTATCATAGACCCGGTTTGATACCAATTGAAGGTTTGTATCGATCGGATACACTTCAAGTATGAATAACAAATGTAAAACTAATATAAGCAAAATAATAAACAGAAAGTAAATAACACATAAGTTCTCCAAATTGTTATTTCACCAATAAAGAGTTTTGTCTTCACCAAGAAGACAAGTTTCTCACAAAGACGATTGACACAAAGCCACGATCATAGAATTAGGGTTTGCCCTAATGTTGTATATATACTAATCTATACATGTATATCCCTTAATCGAAGGGATTAAGTCTAATCTATACTAAGAACCAATCTTATCACAAAGATACCGAATTTGTGATCTATTCTATACTTACTATGTCGTTACCTAATATACAAAGGATTACAATCGAATAACTGAATTGTAAGTTGATGCTGATAAGCTTGATACACTGGCGCTATAAATGTAGTAAACGCTGACGCTGATCTATCAGCGTGTTGTGTGTTTGACTCATCAGATCATAAGCTGTGACCTTACAAACATCCTACCACATAAATGACATAACACATAGCACAGTAAGAACACTTACCTGAATCTAACAACCATAATCTCAAAAAAGAGTCTCCACAAATCAGATAAATAAAACAAAAACACCTAAAACCAAAAAAAGGTCAAACCTCAGTCTAAAACTCATAACCATCAAAGTCTTACCAAAATTCAAAATGGTAAAAAAGACAACGATTAATGTGACCATGTGTTACGGCTAGCCTTTTGTCTTGTCGTGGCCACTAGAGGAAAAAATAGTTCGCTACGAAACCGCCAAACTTTGTGCCACGACCAAGCCTTGGTCGCGCTGCGTCTCATAGGCACAATAGTCTCTTTTATTAAGTCCTTAACCCTTTAAGACAAAAGCCACAACTTTCCAGAAACCTTCAAATGAGGTGCTTAATGGATAAAGCTTCCAACTTTATCCTTATGCAAATTTCTAACATGATAAACACTAACCCTGGATCTAAAATAAGCTCATAAAGATGGAGCTTCTTGCGTGGTCCAAATAGAGCCAATTATGCTCTCTTTTCACCTCCAAGTGTCCATAAATGATCTTCAAACAAGTATATAACCCCAAAGTTTCCCAAGCTCCAAGGAACATCTAGTCAATGGGACCAAATGCATATAAATGATGCAAAACATTAGATCTATGTATAAGAATGATATGTTGACGCTTTATAGCTTATAGAGGTCAAAAGATGATGATATGGTTGAAACTTCTTTGGATCTTACTTCTCTTTCACTAAAGACGTCTACTCCTTCTTTAAACTTCATAGTCAAGGCACTAAAACATCACAAAAGGATGCGATGAGGCTAGGGTTTACTTCTAGGGTTCTCTGGAGGATGAAGGCTGCAAATAAGAGAAACCCTAAGAGTTATTGCCTTTAAATATGGTCCAAAACCTAAGGCATAACATTTTGAGTTGTTGTGGCCATTCGTCACGACCCACTTAAAGGATGCATTGTGGCTAATACACTTGGCATGCGTTGTGACCAACACCTGGTCGCGTTGTGAAGCCAACCAAAAACCTAATTTTTATTTCGTTAAAATAAATTAATAACATATCTGGAAACATGTATTACAACTTTGGTGTCTTAGCATATCGTCAAAAGGACCCTGTCATTGCGGAAATAGGGAGCCGTAGTGGCGCACGTAGCCCCTTGTTTTAGGTTTTTGAGACGGGGCAATGTTGTATTGGTAAATGGATTTGGATTCAACTACTTATCAAAAGCTTGGTGCTATGGAACTCAGTTATATGTCTTTGGTTATTTGTGTTTTATAGGGGTGAGAATTATTTGGTCCGTAACCAAAAAACCCGAAAACCAAATCGAACCGAAATCGATTTCAGACCGAACCATATTCAAATTTGGTTTTCAGTTTGATTTGAAACCAAACCGAATTGTAAATTTGGTTTTTGGTTCGAGTTTCAATCTCATTAAGTTTAAACCAAACTAAACCGAAAAAACTGAATTTAATAAATAATTTAATTAAAAAAACATTTTATATTTTATATTAAATAAAAACATTAATTATAAAGTAAAAATCATTTTAACTCACTTACTCTTTGGATCATTTTATATGAAACTTTAGATATTTCTCTTTGAAATTTTAGGTTCCTATGTTAAACCCATTTTTATTTATGTTTGAATTTTTTTTTTTTAAGTTTATATTTGGTTTCCTTGATTTTCAAATTGAACCAAACCGAATTAGAATTCGGTTTTCGGTTTGGTCTAGAGAATTTGAATTCGATTTGGTTCGGTTTTCGAATTGGACAACAAAAAATTTCAAACCGAGAAAACCGATTCGAGGAAACCGAAAAACCAAAAAACCGAACTGATTCCCACCCTTAGTGTTTTGCTTTTTTAAATGGTCATATTAATGAATTTTAAAATTTAAATGAATAACAAACTAAATATAACCAAATAAATTGAAAATGACTGAAAAATATAGCCATTGAGAGAAGTGAGAAATTGTGGCGGAGTGATTGTGTATTGTAGGTTGGGTGGGATGAGGCTCTCAATATATAAAATGATGGGAAATTGATTTATCAGGGTAATTATCTTTTTGTTTTATTCATATTTGGGTGACTTCGTTTTTTTGTACATATTTAGTTAACGAACTTGTTGGAAGTGTTCATATATGACAATTATGACCGGTTGTAGCAAGTTACAACCGGTTATAATGGTCATATGTTAACACTTCTAACAAGTTCGTTACCTAGATGTGTATAAAAAAAAGTTATCAAAATTTGAACAAAACGAAAAGATAATTATCTTGATAATTCAATTTATCTTATTTTTTTATTTTACCTTCTAATTTTGATTTTATATAAAATTTAACATAAATTGTAAATATTTTTAAAACCAACCTATTTTGGTAAATATCTTTTTAAAGTACATAACTTTGGTAAAAAAAACTTTAGATTTGACAAGGAAAAAGACATATAATTGTTCTATAGAGTTTTATTATTTAAAATATTAAATATAAAAATTAAAATTTATTATAGACTAAAGTACTAAAGATGGAAACCAATAAAATGAAAAAGAATACTATCTTCAATGAAATTTGCTCAATATATTACAAAAATTTAAAATACAAAAAATAGAAATAACTTTTATCTACTACATGGATAACATTACTTTTGTCTTTTATATATATATATATATATATATATATATATATATATATATATATATATATATATATATATATATATATATATATATATATATATATATATATATATAAAACTAGAAACGGCTACAAACATGCTTTGGCTAATTTAAATACTTATAAATGGTCAAAAACATTCTTTTAAAGAAATTTAACTGAATTTATTAATATTGTAAACCTTATGATCAACCGTCTTAAGAAAAAGAAAAGTTGACTATTAAGGATAACTAGTTTTTCGTTTTGTTCGCATATAGATAATGTTTTTTACATATTTAGGTCACGAATTTGTTGAACGTGTTTACATATGACCATTATAATATGTTGTAATTTGCTACAGCTGGTTATAAAAATCATAAAATCATATATAAACACTTTTAAAAACTTAATTATCCACATGCATAAAAAAATATATAAAATAAAAATAATTACATTGATAAGCTAATTTTCCTAAAATAGTTATAATTATATTGTTATAAAATAATAATAGTAGATAATCTAAATTTACAAGCTTTTTTGCTGAACTTTTTAAAAGAATTAAACAGAAGGACCAATTATATAAGATTGGGAAGTAAAAAAATGACCT
The DNA here is from genome assembly GCF_002870075.4 of Lactuca sativa. Lineage (NCBI taxonomy): Eukaryota > Viridiplantae > Streptophyta > Magnoliopsida > Asterales > Asteraceae > Lactuca > Lactuca sativa. The sequence continues at coordinate 180,856,639 of NC_056626.2, read as the reverse complement.
GTCTCAAATATGGGATAAACCAGCCAATTTTGATCAAACAATAAGTACTATATTTGTAATTTACTCTTTATTATATGGATACACATCGGTCACCCTTTGATTCCAAAATGTCAATTGTCTCATGTCATGTCACCTCAATGACACGTCATATAACATCCCGCATAAAACCCAATCATATATTTTCTAACTAAATTTACCAAAATTACATGATCAATCCAATTGAAGTAAAATGTCATTTATTTAAATAGTAAAGGCTTTATTAAGTTTATCAAGTATGCAAAAGTACAGATAAATTTTCTAAGCTTTTTTAGATAAATTATGACTAAAAATTTTAATTGGCTTTCATTTATATAAAATATGGCTACAATATTGTTGCATAATCATTTTTCTTCTTTCTTTCTCTTCTCTTAACTCACTTATTATTGTAGTCATATCCCGATCATTTTGTATTTTATAATTAATAACCAAAATTCCTGTATGAAACATAAGACTTCTTGTCTAATCATATAAAATGTTATCATATATTTCTTAAAATTGAAGGATGAAGTTATGTTTAAGACATAAATAAAATTGAAAATAAAATTTAGATATGTTTATAATCAAAAGTTTTTATTTTTATGTTTTGACTTTAAATAAACCAATCGGTGGATATTGTGGTTAATTTATGTCTTTCAAATATGTTGGATATACATGATACCAATTGCATGGTTGTGATCAATTTGAAATATCTACAAACTTTATAAATTGTATAGCTATATCTAAAATTAAATTTTATATTGTAAAAGAACGACGAAGTTATAGTTTTTTCTATATATGATTATGAGTAACAAAAATATTTAAAATTTTATTAATATTGGAGAGTTTTTTATATTGATCCATTAATCGTTGTAATGCAATAAATAAACTGTTTTAAGGTCTAAAACGACAAAAAAACGAAACAAGGTGTTTGCTGTTTTAAGGAATCGATTTACATGTTGGATTATTGTACCTTTATTGTATCACATCAAAAGGATAGAAAGTTGTGAACGAAAATGAGTAAGTCTTTGTCTTGAATAAGAAAGGATCAAAAGTAAAGGGGTTGAAATTGAAAAGTTATATATCTGAAGGAGACATAAGTCACAAAGTTTTTGGAAATGTGAAATGAATATATTAAAAAAAAAAGAAGAATTAAAGAAGGCAGAAACCGAGGCGCATGCAAAATTATCATCATGGTGTTCTCTCTATATCTCTGATCTCATGCTCTTTGTCCTTATTTTATGAACCCCCTCCATTACCCTTCATCCTCACCCCTACATTTCCCTCTATTTACTTTCAATGCCACTCCCCAAACTACCCAAAACAAGTTATGATATAAATTTCACATCCAAAAAGTAATACTATTGGTCACCACTTCATATCTAGTAAATATAATCTCATCTATTTCGTTTTCTTTTTGAAAAAAAAGTTCACAATCTTTACTTAAAAAATAAAAAACTCCACATATGACATCTAATATGATATCACATCATAAAGACATGTTAGTGTCCATATCATGTATACACAATTCTATCATCTATGATATCACATCACTAAGACATATTAGTGTCCATATCATATCATATATACTACTATATATATATCTATTATCTTTACACAAATCTAACTTAAAATAACTTGGTATATATCTCATTAAATGTAACAATATCTCATAAGAAAGATTTGGGTGTTGACATACATAAATGGCAATCTTGTAAAATGGGCAAAAGATTTGGGCATGATGGGAAAGCAGGGGGAAGGGGCAAAATGTAAAGAACAAAATCCAAATTAATGGCGCAGGCATGGCAGATTCAGCTAGTAGTATAGTTAATAGGAGTATAGATGACAGTGAAGGGAAATAAAGGGAAAAGTGAAAACAGCTTAAAGCTTTAAAGCAAACAAAAAAAAACAACAAATGAGTTAACAACAACAGCTCTCCACCCAGTCCATCATATCCATCTACAGTCCTCCTAAACCCACTAAAACTAGTAAACTACTCAATTCTCTCTCCTTTTCACAATTAGGGTTCCTAAAAAGCTCTTTCTTTTTCTGTCGAAGAATCTCCTCGTAAGATCTCCCATTTACTTCCTATCTAATCATGTTTGGTTGGAGGATTAGCATTTAACATGTTGTTCATCTCTTTCTTTGCTTCAAGTTAAACAAGTCAAGATGTTTCAGAGGTTAGGGACGATTGGAGGACGTAAAACCGATTCAGATTACTGTGTGTTTTGCTGGTTTTGATTGGTAGGTTTGGAAGCAATCAAGCATCTCTGAAGAATCGGAAGCGTAGAACGTGTTTAAATCGATATCGACAAAAGGGTATTAAATTATTATCGTTAAAGTCGCTGAAGAATCAGGAATCAGGAAGGAATAAGGAATAAGGAATAAGGAACATTCTTTTTGTTTATCACACGGGAATGTGTAGGTTTTGATTTGATCAGTTGTTTTTAGTTTTTTTTTGGGGGATTTTGCGAACGAAAAGTAGAAAATGATGATGGCGATGTCATGCAAGGATGGTAAGGGGGGAATACTTGATAATGGAAAGTATGTTCGTTACACACCTGAACAAGTTGAAGCCCTTGAGAGGCTCTATCACGAGTGTCCAAAACCTAGTTCCATTCGTCGTCAACAGCTCATTCGCGAATGCCCTATTCTCTCTAACATTGAGCCTAAACAGATCAAAGTTTGGTTTCAGAATCGAAGGTACAAAATCAACAAACCTTTATCCCTTCTTCCTCTTCAACTTCATACTTTTCATGTCATGATTTTTGGTTATGGTGTTCGTGTTCGTCCTCGTGCTCGTTTTCATTCATCTTGTATTGTATTACAGATGCAGAGAGAAACAGAGGAGAGAAGCTTCGCGTCTTCAAGGCGTGAATCGCAAACTATCAGCGATGAACAAGCTCCTCATGGAAGAAAATGATCGATTACAGAAGCAAGTGTCGCATCTGGTGTATGAAAATGGCTTTTTTCGCCAACATACTCCTCAGAATGTAAACATTTTTTCGTTGAAAACAATTCGCATTACCATTTTTAAGTTCTATAAAATTGATTCATCGAGCTTTTTCGTACTGCAGACGACTCTTCCTTCAAAAGATACGAGTTGCGAGTCGGTGGTGACGAGTCATTTGACTCAGAATCCACCACAGGATGCTAGTCCTGCTGGGTTAGTTACAACTCATTCATACTTTTTCTTCGTTTTCTTATACAATCGAATTCCTTTTCCTTACCAAAATCTTACTTTCTGCAGACTTTTGTCCATCGCTGAAGAAACTTTAACAGAGTTTCTATCGAAGGCTACTGGAACTGCTGTAGAGTGGGTCCAAATGCCTGGAATGAAGGTATCAAATTATCCAATATCCATCCCCAATTCCCCATTATTATTACTGCTTCCACTTCACTTTCACTTCAATTTCATCGATCTGTCTCTAAATCATCGTCTTCCTTCATATAGCCTGGTCCGGATTCCATTGGAATCGTCGCTATATCTCATGGTTGCACTGGTGTGGCAGCACGAGCCTGTGGCCTCGTTAGTCTCGAGCCTTCAAGGGTCGCTGAAATCCTCAAGGATCGCCCCTCATGGTATCGAGATTGCAGAGCTGTGGATGTCGTCAACGTGTTACCCACCTCTAATGGTGGAACCATCGAGCTTTTATACATGCAGGTGATTCATCCTCCCTTTACTAATCTCATTCCAAATCCCTCCAAACTCATCTAAATCCATTCGATTTTCTTCCAATAGCTTTACGCTCCTACAACTCTGGCAACTGCTCGTGATTTCTGGTTACTCCGTTACACTTCTGCTACAGAAGACGGAAGTCTCGTGATCTGTGAACGATCACTCACCAACACTCAAAATGGCCCGAGCATGCCACCTGTCCAGAACTTCGTAAGAGCTGAAATGCTGCCTAGTGGTTACCTCATTCGACCTTGTGAAGGTGGTGGCTCCATTATTCACATTGTCGATCATATGAACTTAGAGGTATCATCAAACAAACTATATCTAGATTCAAATATATTCATATTCAAACTACATTCATATTCTAATTTCTAAATTACTGTATACATCATTAAACAGGCATGGAGAGTACCTGAAGTTTTGCGTCCATTATATGAATCTCCAACTGTTCTTGCTCAAAAAACCACAATGATGGTAAATACAACATTTCAATTCCATAACATTTCCAAATATACCCTTATGTCATTTTACTTTAACCAATTTATATTAATATAAAATTGAATGTTTGACAGGCTTTACGCCAGCTGAGACAGATAGCTCTAGAAGCTTCGAGTTCTGGTAGTCCAAATTGGGGGAGAAGACCTGCGGCATTAAGAGGATTAAGCCAGAGGTTAAGCAGGTAAATAATGAAAATCCATAAGGACGATTTTGCAATTTGGTAAGTTTCGAGGGGGTTAATTTGTAAATATTTTGTTGTACAGGGGTTTTAATGAAGCTCTGAATGGGTTTCCTGATGAGGGTTGGTCGTTAATGGGTAATGATGGAAATGAAGATGTTACTATTCTTGTCAACACTTCTCCTGAAAAGCTTATGGGGTTGAATCTTTCATTTGGAAATGGATTTACACCTGTTAGTAATGCTGTTATGTGTGCAAAAGCTTCAATGCTTTTACAAGTACGTTTTTTTTTTTTTAATTATGGATTCTAATACATTATCTATGTGTTCATAATCTTTTATCTTTCTAAAATTTAACTTTTTTTTTTGATTCTAGAATGTTCCACCTGCTCTTCTTTTAAGGTTCTTAAGGGAACATCGGTCTGAATGGGCAGACAACAATATAGATGCTTATTCAGCTGCAGCTATTAAACTTGGACCATGTAGTGTACCCGGGGGGCGAATTGGTAATTATGGTGGTCAAGTTATTCTTCCACTTGCTCATACAATCGAACATGAAGAGGCAAGTTTTGCAACCTTTTTTTTTTCAATTTACCCATTGCCAAATAAAGTCATTTTGTTAAAAGGGATAAAAAGTTGGTGATTTTGTTAAATAGGAGCACTTATTTTGTCATTTTTGTTATTATCACTTTCTAAAATCATATCCCCTTCTGAGAATTGATATCTAAAAATAAACATACATTTATGCTTTTATATAGTTATTGGAGGTTATTAAGCTGGAAGGTGTTGACCATTCTCCTGAAGATGCATTAATGCCAAGAGACATGTTTCTCCTACAAGTAAATATTCTTTCTCTCTATATATATTTATATATTTAAAAAAAAACCATATTCATCTAAAATCATTTTTATAATTAAATTTACAGCTATGCAATGGAATGGATGAAAATGCTGTTGGCATGTGTGCTGAACTCATATTTGCTCCCATTGATTCTTCTTTTGCTGATGATGCTCCTCTTTTACCCTCTGGTTTTCGCATCATTCCTCTCGATTCTACCAAGGTTACCATTTATTTCTATAAAAATATTTATTTTTTTCAAAATTGGCTCCAAATGTATGATAATAATAATAATATAAAAAAACAGGAGACTTCAGGTACTCCAAATCGCACTCTGGATCTTGCATCTGCACTTGAAATAGGAGGATCTGGTAACAAATTATCCAATGATCAAAACACAAACAATGGCACTTCAAGATCTGTGATGACAATTGCATTTGAATTTGCATTTGAGAGCCACATGCAAGAAAGCGTCGCAACAATGTCGCGACAATATGTTCGTAGCATTATATCTTCTGTTCAAAGGGTAGCTTTGGCATTATCCCCTTCTTCTCATTTAAACCCTAATGGAACTCTGCAATCACCCATGGGAACACCTGAAGCTCATACTTTAGCTCGTTGGATCTCCCATAGTTACAGGTACCTTTCCTTCACAAATGACAAATTACAAATGACGGATTTACCCCTTTTGTTTTTTTTTAATTAACTCTTTCTGTGTTAGGTGCTACTTGGGTGTGGAGCTTCTTAAAACTGGAAGCCATGGAAATGAAACTGTTCTTAAGTCTCTCTGGCACCAATCAGATGCAATCATGTGCTGCTCTCTTAAGGTAGACTAGCCCTACCTTCTCCCTTTATTTTAAGAGTAAATTACTGAAGTCGTCCCTATCGTTTGGTCAAAATTGCATGTTTGGTCCCTAACTTTATGTAAGAGACGAAAAACGCAAAAAAATCAAACCACAAGAACAATCGGAATGCAAAAAAAAAAGTTAGGTACCAAACGTTCAATTTTGATCAAACCATAGGGACGATTTCAGTAATTTTAGAGTAAATTACTGAAATCGTCCCTATGGTTTGGTCAAAATTGCATGTTTGGTCCCATATTATAAGGGACGGAAAAATGCAACAGAATCTCAGGGACGATCTGAGTGCAAAAAAAAAGTTAGGGACCAAACGTGTAATTTTGACCAAACCATAGGGATGATTTCAGTAATATAATCTTTTTATTAATTTTCCACCATTGATTTGATTGATGCAGGCGATGCCAGTTTTCACTTTTGCAAATCAGGCTGGGCTTGATATGCTTGAGACTACACTTGTCGCGCTTCAAGAGATCAGTTTGGAGAAGATTCTAGATGAACATGGAAGGAAAAGTCTTTGCTCTGAGTTTCCTCAAATAATGCAACAGGTTTTATTAGTGAAACTCTTAGAATATAACAATATTTTATGAAGATATGATTTTTGTTTTTTATTTATTTATAATTGTTGTGGTTGTTAGGGTTTTGCGTGTCTTCAAGGAGGGATATGTTTATCGAGCATGGGGAGACCGGTTTCTTATGAGAGAGCAGTGGCATGGAAGGTGCTGAATGAAGAAGAAAATGCTCATTGCATCTGTTTTATGTTTATCAACTGGTCGTTTGTTTAAGTATTGTTTGGATACAAACATAACTATGTTGTGTCTTTTGTGTTTTGGCTTGTGAAGTGTGGGACTTTTGGTTTGTAAGACCTTGTGAGGTTGTGTGGTTATGAAACTAGCTACTACTGTTTTTATGGAGTTTTTGATTTTGTTTCTAAAACAGGTAGGGCTGTAAACGAGCTGAACAGTGAACACGAACAGTGACTTGTTTATGTTCGTTTGTTTTAAGTTAAAATGAACACGAATGGTTTTTTTCTTGTTGACAACACAAATTTTTAGCAATAAACCGTTTGAACAAGACAAGGAAAATTGCAGAAAATATCGAAGAAAAGATCTTGAGTGTTGATTGTGGGAGTCAGTTTAAGATGAATTTCAGAAGGCCTAATGACTGGAAGAAAAGTAAGGTATACAAGCATAATTGAAATAAAGCATGGATAAGGCAAGAAATGGGGGACAATTTCCCAAAGTAACTAAAAAGAATTACAGCATAATAGAGTAAATGATCTTTGTTACAAATTGTGATATGACATATAAAAGAAAGAGATAAGTGTACTAGTAATGAAAGGTGTATAAGAGGAAGATGATTAAAATGATACAGAAAAAGACAAGGAAATGTGAGGTTAGCTTGTGTGATTAAAAAAAAGCAGATTGAAGTATCATTGAACTCAATGGCGAGGTTGACAACACATAAGTCGATGAAATTAGAAGGTTTGATCGGTGAGCAAAAAGTTTTGATAGATTGTGGAGATTCCCACTATTTCATTTCTTTTGAATTAGTAAAAAAGATTCAATTTGTTAGCTCATATGTTTACGGGCCTTTTAAGTTTTAGCACATTAAGGTTTTGTCTTGGCTAGTATTTATCCTCTAATTTCTTTTCTATAGCCTTCATCCTCTAATTTCGTTTCCAATCTGTTTGATGCACCTTCGCAGTTGATGTTGTATTGCTTGTTCGTATTCGTTTGCTATTGTTGTTAGTTTGTTGTTGATGTTCGATCTCTTGCTGTTTAATTGGTTGCTTCTGCTGGTTTGTTGCTCTTCTCATTCTCTGATTGCTTATTTGTTGTTGTGGTTATTTATCCATTGCCGACATGACTGAAAATGATGATTCCATTAAGTCAATCAGTACTCAACTAGATGGAAAGAATTATACGTATTGGAGTTATGTTATGAAGAACTTCATTCGTTGGAAGAATATGTGGGGTTAAGTCATTGAGACTAAAGCCAAACCTTCAGTGTCTCAAGCTGAGAATTTCGATTTGTTGGTTGATGCTTGGGAGACTGATAACTCCAAGGTCATTACTTGGATTAACAATTATGTTACACATTCTACTGGTATGCAGTTGGCTAATATGACACAACAAAGGAAGTTTGGAATCACTTGGAGATACTATATACTCAGTCCAACTATGCTAAACAATATCAGTTAGAAATATGATATTTGTGCCCTTCAGCAAAATGGCATGAGTATTCAAGATTTCTATGCTGCTATGTTTGATTTGTGGGATCAATTGGCTCTTACTGAATCTAAATAGTTAAAAGATTTTGAGCCTTATATTGCTAGGAGGGAAAAATAACGTTTGGTCTAGTTTTTGATGGCGTTGCGTTCTGATTTTGAAGGCCTACATGGAACGGTTCTTCATTGCCCCCCCTTCCCTCAGTGGATTCTGTTGTTCATGAGTTGATTACTGAAGAGACTCATATCAAGTCTTACACGGATAAAGGGTTTAAAGCAACCAACATTCCTACTTCCACTCCTGTTATGCTTGCTGTTTCCTCTAATCAGTCTCGACAAACTCCAAGGGTTGCTTATGATGAGTGTGCATTCTGTAAACATAAATATCATTGGAAAGTTCAGTCTCAATTGTCAGTCAACAAGGGTAAATCTGGTCCGCCTTAGTAAGGACAACTGAATAGGTCTGGTCAACAGAAGTTTCAGCCACGTTCACCTCGCCCTTTCCAGTTCCTTGCTGTTGCTGCTCCATTAGTTGACACTGAGTCAGTTGGAAACACGCCACCTTCTGCATTGGATCCCTAGGTTTTGAGAGTTTCAGATAATATTTGGCCTCTAATCCTAGTGCCATGTCTGCATCTATGTGTCATTTTGGTCCTACTTCATCCAGTACCTCAGGCATACCTTCATATTTGTGGATTTTAGATTCTAGTGCAACCCATCATATGCTTCCTTCTTTTTCATCGTTTACTTCCTTGTCACGCATGTCATCTATCTCTGTTATGTCTGCTAGTGATATATCTATGACAGTTGAGGGTGTTGGGTCTGTTTCTATTCCTCATATGTCTCTCCGTGATGTTTATTACATTCCGAAACTCACTTTGAATCTTGTTTCGGTCAGCCAGTTGTGTAGGTTTGGTAATTGGGTGTTCTTTTCTTATTCCGTTTATGTTATACATGACCAACACACTCAGAAGGTGATTGGGATTGACCGTAGGGCGGGATAACTTTATGCCTTGGAGGTTCTCAAAATGTTTGCTGTTGCTGCCTCCACCATTGATTTGTTTTCTTTTCGTTTGAGTCCTTTGTCGTCTTAGTTTTATCTTTGGCATTCTCGTTTGGGACATGTATCTATATCACATTTGAGTTTTCTAGCTTCTAGTGGTGTTTTGAGTGATTTGAACACTTGTGATATTTCTGATTGTAATGGTTGTAAATTGGCAAAATTCTCTACTTTACCTTTCAGTAAAAGTATGTCTAGCTCTATTGCTCTTTTTGATATTATTCATTTTGACGTGTGGGGTCCTGCACCAGTATCCGCAAAGGGTGGGTTGACTTATTATGTATCTTTTATAGATGATAATACTCGCTATACCTGGGTTTATCTTATGAAACACAAAGATGATTTTCTTGGCATTTACAACAATTTTAGAGATTTTGTTAAAACTCAACAGTTAAAACTCAACATTTAACTGTGATAAAGTGTGTAACACTCCAAATCAGGTATTACCTTTGAAGCCCTTGAAATTTTTAAATGTTTCGTAATAAGTCCCCTAAGTACGCTGGGCGTACTCATGGGTACGCTTAGCGTACTTTGCAAGAATGATCGCGGAGGGACAACACGTATGCTGGGCGTACGTGACGGATGTCCAAACCCTAATTTTCGAACTTGAGGCCTATATAAGCATCCTTATCTCATTTGAGCCTCACCATAATCAGCCTCTTTCACCTTCAAACGTCTCTGAAAACCCTAATACTAGGGGTGAGCATAATAACCGAAAAACTGAACCAAAACCAAATTAACCAATATAACCGAACCATTTTAAAAACCGTCGGTTCGGTTTCTAATTTTTGTTAACTGATAACTAACGGTTCAGTTATGGTTTTATAGGTTAACCGAACCATTATTAACCGAACCGTTAACTTTATATTTTAATATATAAAAATTATAGATTATATATAAAATAATATAGTCAAACTTATTTAAGATCCATTAAAATTTTGAAAATATAATCCATTAATCCTCAGTTGTCAGGAGACGAACAAGCAATCCAACCATCACAGGTTGATCATGCAGACACACACAATCTTCCAATCATGCATTGAGGTAGATTATTGATTAATTTTGCAATTCCTAACCGGCTAATTCTACAATTTTTAAACATTATTCACAATTAGTTTAATCTTCACACTCATAATCCTAATCGAAGGCTTCTCACACACTACTCCTAATAAAAAATTGTTTGGACTTTATAGTCCTATTCGAAGGATTTTTTGACTTTATAATCAAGACTTCTAGGTAAGTTAAGTTTTTGGTTCTTCTTGACTCTGTGATATATTAAGAATGTATTTTTTTTTTGAATATTTTGACTTTTTTGATTTATTGTTTTTGACTTAATCACATTGAATGTATATGAGTGATTGACTTTTTTTTATCCAATAAAACATAATATGAATGTTTGGCTCTTTTATTTTATAGTTTTGATTTAATCGTATTGAACGTGTATGAATGTTTGACTTTATTTTAATATCAATATCAATTTTTTAATGTTTTATATTTTTTGAACGTTTTTGATTTTGAATGTGACTATGTGTTATCTTACTCTAAGTATTAAAGGTACACATTTTATTCTATTACTATAAGTTAGGTTACAAACATCGACGTCGAGTACTTTTTTGGTATTCTATTTTCATTTTTTATGTCAATATGCTTTCGTCTTTTATATTATTTTGAACATTATGGTTAACCAATATTAACCATTAACGAAAACCATTAACCGATAAAAACCATTAACCATAACCAATGACTACCAAAATGCATTAACCAATCATAATGGTTATGGTTCGGTTTTAACCAATAACCGAACCAAACCGCCCCATACACACTGTAACGCCCCGTTCCTAAAAGTACTTATTTGTGAGTCCCCGGGATTTAAGAGGAAAGGTATCTTGGTCATCTTGTGGGAAAAGTGGAAAAAGAGGGCCAAATATGAAATTTGGGACACGCCGAGTACGCCCAGCGTAAGCTGGGTTACGTCCAGCGTAATTGAGTAAGTGGACGCGGGTGCAAGGTTGAGTATGCCCAGCGTACTCTCAGAGTTCTAAAACCCTAAAATTTGGGTTAGCCACTATATAAGGAACATGTTGGTTCATACCCTAGCCTCCATAAGCTCTCTCTTAACCTCATAAACCCTAGATAGCCGTTCCACCTCCATTGTTGGGTGTGTTTGGCCTTGGAAATCTTATTTTGGCAAAGGAGAGGCTAGAAGAAGAAAGAGGAAGTTGTCAAAAAAAGGAGTTGAGTGGCTGGAGCTTATATATCTGGAAAGATATCATCCTTTGGAGCCTATCTGAGGTATAAAGCTTCTTGCTTGTCATTTATATTGCATAGATCTAAGTGTTGTGAAGTTTTGTCATCATTCTTGTCCCAAAAGTCCTCATCTTGATGCATGTTTTGAGTTGGTCGAGATTATCTGTCCTTCAGACCTTTGGAGAGGTCTTGAGTGAGAAAAATGAGGTCCCAAGGGCTTTGGTTGCTCCATGTGTGAGATAAGTAGGTCTTAATGGATTAATACCTTGGATTAAGAGCTTTATGGACGTCCCAAGTGATAAAGTTTGAGACTTTATGAATCTTAGGCATATTTGGCCTAAGGATCTGAAGTTTGGGCGTAAGAGCTTAAGCCATTAAGAAGTTATGAGGACTTAATGAGCAGCGAAGTTACGCCCCGCGTAACTTAGGAGTACGCCCCGATCCCCAGTTACGAATCAGTGTGTACGCCCAGTGTACCAAGGAGGGTACGCCCAACGTACTCCCTCTGTTGGGTTTTTTATTTTGGGCCTTAAGGGTTGGGCTGTTATTGGGCTGATGGATTTGGGCCGTGACTGGACATTATGGATGGAGTATTGTGGACCCATTAATTATATTGGACCATGGGTCTAGGCCCATTTGGTGAGGTGGGCCCAATTTAGTAAATTGGGCCAATAGTGGGCTTTGCTTCGGACTTTTGGACTGTGGGCCATTAGTGGGCTTGAGAGCTTATCAAGTGTTGGGCCGGAATGAATTAAGGGTAAATTGGTCAATTATCCTTGGAAGGGTATTGTGCTTAGCCTAATGATTATTTGTGCTATGTTGGCTAGTTTGGGATTTTCGGTGAGTCGGTGATTCGAGAATCTGCTTCTTCAGTTCAGAGTTTTGGCAGTGGCAAGGTGAGTTATCCTCACTATATCAACAGGGTCTAAGGCACCAAGGCCGGCCCTTTATCGGATTGAGATTCGGGTATTTGTTGTTATGTTATTGCTTTGATATGGTTGCATCCTGGTAGCTAGGATGATATATGTTAGAGACCTGGTTAAGGTCAGTATCCTGTTATGTAGGATGATGCTATGCTAGTGACCGGTTAGGTCGGTATCCTGGTTAGGAAAATGATATGTTATGTGATCTGCTATATCGGCTTGTTGACTGTGGATTTTTATATGATTGTATGTTTATGTGCACATGGTTGTTGGACTGGGGTTGGGTTGAGACTGGTCCTGCTTTGTGCTATAGGCCAAGATACCCAGGGCGGATTGGTTGTCCCGAAGGCCCAGCGAGCGGTCCGGATATGCTGTAGGCCCCAAGAGGGCGGACCAGACGTGCCGAGGCTCGGAGAGTGGACCAGGCCGACTGAAGGCCCGGTGTGGGCTGACCAGTCATACTGTAGACTCAGAGAGTGGACCAGGTGGATTGAAGGCCCGGAGCAGGCGGGCCAATCACACTGCAGACTCGATGTATATGGCTAGACTCGGAGGGTGGAACAGGTGGAGTGTTGGTCGGTGCGGCGGACTAGTCACACAGTAGACCCGAAGTGCATGGCTGTTCTGTGATCGGATATGTTATGGCATGTTATGCGGAGGTACGATCAGCCGGAGCCAGTAAGTAACCCCAAAATACCATACATGATAGTTGTTTTGAGCTTTGATAGAACAGCATGCTAGTGCTAGGCTAGGGATCTTCAGGATTTCATGATAATGTTGCCTGATTTATGATGCCTGTTAGCCTAGGGTTTCCTTGTGGGAGATTTTCAGTGTTCTTCTAGTAGTGAGGGTTGAGCGCTTGTTTTGTATGTTTTCACTAGGGTGTTGTGGTAGTACTTCATACAAATATGGGTAGGTGTGGAAGGTAATATGGGCCCGTACTACTGAAAGCACAGGACCCATACGCGTATCAGGGAATCCATGACCTCTAGGGTTGGGTTGAGATTTAGTTCCCGGGTTAGTGGGAAGTGTCTGAGATTTTGTGGAGTTTTTCAGTATGGAGATTCCGAGGCATGCTGGGAGTGGATCCGGGTCAGGATCGGGAGCAGGAGAGGGAGTTCCGAACGGGTCAGTACCGCCTGAGGTTATTGGTCAGATGAGCACATGCGAGTTGGATGCGAGGATTCGTGAGATCCTGCATGATGAGGTTGCTGCGTTGTTCCGGGCTGAGTTGCCGGAACTATTTGGGTCGATCAAGACCGCTATGGTTGAGTATTTTGATGAGCGCTATGCAACTCTCACAGAGACGGCTGCCGCGGCGGCTACAACGGCTGTAGCAGCGGCAGGGGGAGGAGCTGGTTGGGGTTTTCAGTATCGGGACTTCGATAATACGAAGCCTCCTACCTTCGACGGGGTCCAGGACCCGAGTTTTGCTATGAGATGGTTGTCGGACGTGGAGGGGTGTTTCTTCACGTGTTCGTGCCCTGCTGATCAGAGGGTGAGGTGTGCTCTGAACCTGTTGAGGCTCGGGGCGAGAAATTGGTGGATATTGACCACGGGGTCATATTCGGATGCGCAGAAGGCTGCGGTTTCATGGGATCAGTTCAGAGAGATGTTCACCACTCGTTATGTTCCGCGGGTTGAGAGGGAGAGATTGGCTCAGGAGTTCTTGGAGCTAAAGCAGAGTTCGAAGTCGGTGAGAGGGCGATGTTTTGCCCTGAGTTTGCTTCAGAGCAAGTTCAGATGTCCCGATATCTGAGTATGCTCAAGAGGGATATCAGACAGTTTGTGTCTACGCAGAGGTGCGAGACTTTGTTGGAGTTGCAGGAGGCCGCCAGGCGGCGTGAGTTGGAGATTGAGTTGCAGTTGCGAGAGCCGAGGCAGGCTCCGGTGCAGTCGCAGCCAGCACCGAAACGGTCCAAGGCCGTTGACTCTAGGGTAGGATATCAGAGCAGCCACACTTGTGAAAAGTGTGGGAAGGGTCACACCGGGGTTTTTAGGTCCGATGGTGCATGTCGCAAGTGCGGAAAGCAGGGGCACTATGCAAGGGATTGTCGGCAGGCAGCCCCGGGTCGGGATCTGAGGATTTGTTATCATTGTCATCAGGTTGGACACTTGAGGGTCAATTGTCCACAGCTTGCTGCAGGACCGGTGCAGGCTCCAACACCGGCCACTTTGATGATCACGGGTGGAGGTCAGGGTGGAGCGGAGCCCCCAAGGGCTCAGGGTCATGCTTTTCAGCTTACAGCAAAGGAGGTCAGAGCAGTGCCGGATGCTGCTGCGGGTATGTTCCTTTCTTGATATCATGTTATCTTGTGATTATTGTGGAGTATTGTTTATCTGCTAGTCTCATTGTGTGGTTTTCGGTGTGGTATTCGTTGTTCTTTGAGGGTTATGGTATGGTTATGGGTTAGTGTTGGGGATTTCGTTGGTTATCATTCATGAGGGTTATTAGTGAAAATATGGCGTTTGGTCTAAATGCCGGGTAGCATCTGCAGTCTGAGGAGAGGTTAGCTGAAGATCGAGTTTCTTTCGAGCTCGGGATGATTAGTGTTGATATGTGATTTTGTGAAGGTTGCTCGTGCTTGCGGGAAGCAGTTCGCGTGTAAGTGTTTGTGTTGTGTAGGGTTGTTGAGGGAGGTCGGTGATGGCGACCGGTGGTTGTTAGTCAGTGCTAAGTGGGGGAGAATTGGAAAATTCTCCGGAAGATCGATGAGCATTGGAGGTTGTTTAGCTGCTTGTGATTCAGCAGTGTTTCTGTCAGCCAAGAGCGTAGGCTGGTATGAATAAGTGGCAGGCATGCGGGGCGGGATACAGACCAAGGGTATTTGATTGTAGAGGGCCTGGGATCAGGCCGGGATTGAGTATGTATGATGGAGATAGAGTTCGGAACCCCTAGAGGGCTAGAATAGTATGCATGGGAGGATTTCCTGGAGAGATAACTCGGAAGGATGAATGCTAGTTGAACGGTCTGGGTATACTGAAGGCCGGTAGGCGTACCAGTCAGGCCGAAAGCTCGGAGAACGGTCCAGCCAGGCTGAAGGCCCTGGAGGGCGGTCCAGATTGGCTGAAGGTTCTGAGAGTGGTCCAGATTGGCTGAAGGCCTGGTAAGGCGGTCCAGTCATGCTGAAGACTCTGCAGGTATTGTTAGATCGGTTCGAGGAAATGGATTGAGTATGTCGCGATGTGTTAGCATTAGAAGGTCTGGCCTCGGGTATTGATCTCGACTAGTGGAGATAGTGCATGGACTCGAGAGTCCTTGCGAGCAGATTCAGAGCATGTGTGTTGTATGGATAGCGGTTATGTTATAAGGGAGTGGTGTAGCGTTGGGCGAGCACCGTGACACTTGTCGCAGTGACAAGGTGGCCAAGTGGATTTCCTTGATAAGGAAAGAGAGATGAATGTAGCTCCGAGAAGGAGTGTAAATTCACGGAAGTGAAAGCGGCAGTGCAGAGTTATGATTGGAGTGATCCAATTATGGTCATTGAGCAGTGTGATTGCGGCAGTGGTATGGAATCACATCCGGATGGGATGTCTGCTGAGGTTGCAGAAGGATTCCGCGGGGGGTAGAGCCAAGTGGCTTGGAAAGGATGCTGGGATGGAGTCTTGGATTCCCAGTTTGATTCCGATCAAGGAATTGTGTATGTAGTGGTGATTCATCCTGGGGGATGTTTGGAGGTGTCGTTAGTGTGACGGGTTTTCCTATCCCGAGGGTGCTAGAGCTAGTTCAGCATGTGCATGCGATTGCTGGAGGAGAACTCATGGGAGCTGCTCTGAGGCTGAAGAATGTGTCGTTCTGTCAGCATGAAGTGGATAGAGTTGGACTCGGATCGGGAACCCGATGGTTCAGGGTTATATCTAGCTCGTAAGAGTCAAGTGATTGTTGTGATCTGGATCGAGAAAAGTGCCATGGAGTGGTACTCGGTTGATAAGTGTAGCATCTGATAAGTGTGGTTATCAAAGGATGAAGCCGGTGGTTGGCTTGAGGCGGTGGTCAGAACACCGCAGAAAAGGGAAGGTTGAGTTTCGGATTTCGAAGGGTGTGTCTTAAGGAACCTGGTTTGGTTAATGCCAGGTGGTGCGTTGCGGGAGAAGTTCTGGAGTAGAGTTGCCGCAGGCTTCGAGGGCGAAGCCTAATTTAAGTGGGGGAGAATTGTAACGCCCCGTTCCTAAAAATACTTATTTGTGAGTCCCCGGGATTTAAGAGGAAAGGTATCTTGGTCATCTTGTGGGAAAAGTGGAAAAAGAGGGCCAAATATGAAATTTGGGACACGCCGAGTACGCCCAGCGTAAGCTGGGTTACGCCCGACGTAATTGAGTAAGTGGATGCGGGTGCAAGGTTGAGTACACCCAGCGTACTAGAGGTACGCCCAATGTACTCTCAGAGTTCTAAAACCCTAAAATTAGGGTCAGCCACTATATAAGGAACATGTTGGTTCATACCCTAGCCCCCATAAGCTCTCTCTTAATCTCAGAAACTCTAGATAGCCGTTCCACCTCCATTGTTGGGTGTGTTTGGCCTTGGAAAGCTTATTTTGGCAAAGGAGAGGCTAGAAGAAGAAAGAGGAAGTTGTCAAAGAAGGAGTTGAGTGGCTGGAGCTTATAGATTTGGAAAGATATCATCCTTTGGAGCCTATCTGAGGTATAAAGCTTCTTGCTTGTCATTTATATTGCATAGATCTAAGTGTTGTGAAGTTTTGTCATCATTCTTGTCCCAAAAGTCCTCATCTTGATGCATGTTTTGAGTTGGTCGAGATTATCTGTCCTTTCAGACCTTTGGAGAGGTCTTGAGTGAGAAAAATGAGGTCCCAAGGGCTGTGGTTGCTCCACGTGTGAGATAAGTAGGTCTTAATGGATTAAGAGCTTTATGGACGTCCCAAGTGATAAAGTTTGAGACTTTATTAATCTTAGGCATATTTGGCCTAAGGATCTGAAGTTTGGGCTTAAGAGCTTAAGCCATTAAGAAGTTATGAGGACTTAATGAGCAGCGAAGTTACGCCCCGCGTAGCGGGTCTGTGCCCCGATCCCCAGTTGCAAATCAGTGTGTACGCCCAACGTACCAAGGAGGGTACGCCCAACGTACTCCCTCTGTTGGGTTTTTTTTATTTTGGGCCTTAGGGGTTGGGCTGTTATTGGGCTGATGGATTTGGGCCGTGACTGGACATTATGGATGGAGTATTGTGGACCCATTAATTATATTTGACCATGGGTCTAGGCCCATTTGGTGAGGTGGGCCCAATTTAGTAAATTGGGCCAATAGTGGGCTTTGCTTCGGACTTTTGGACTTTGGGCCATAAGTGGGCTTGAGAGCTTATCCAGTGTTGGGCCGGAATGAATTAAGGGTAAATTGGTCAATTATCCTTGGAAGGGTATTGTGCTTTGCCTAATGATTATTTGTGCTATGTTGGCTAGTTTGGGATTTTCGGTGAGTCGGTGATTCGAGAATCTGCTTCTTCAGTTCAGAGTTTTGGCAGTGGCAAGGTGAGTTATCCTCACTATATCAACAGGGTCTAAGGCACCAAGGCCGACCCTTTATCGGATTGAGATTCGGGTATTTGTTGTTATGTTATTGCTTTGATATGGTTGCATCCTGGTAGCTAGGATGGTATATGTTAGAGACCTGGTTAAGGTCGGTATCCTGTTATGTAGGATGATGCTATGCTAGTGACCGGTTAGGTCGGTATCCTGGTTAGGATGATGATATGTTATGTGATCTGCTATACCGGCTTGTTGACTATGAATTTTTATATGATTGTATGTTTATGTGCACATGGTTGTTGGACTGGGGTTGGGTTGAGGCGGGTCCTGCTTTGTGCTGTAGGCCATGATACCCAGGGCGGACTGGTTGTCCTGAAGGCCCAGCGAGCGGTCCGGATATGCTGTAGGCCCCAAGAGGGCGGACCAGACGTGCCGAGGCTCGGAGAGTGGACCAGGCCGACTGAAGGCCCGGTGCGGGCGGATTAGTCATACTGTAGACTCAGAGAGTGGACCAGGTGGATTGAAGGCCCGGAGCGGGCGGACCAATCACACTGCAGACTCGATGTATATGGCTAAACTCGGAGGGTGGAATAGGTGGAGTGTTGGCCGGTGCGGCGGACCAGTCACACAGTAGACCCGAAGTGCATGGCTGTTCTGTGATCGGATATGTTATGGCATGTTATGTGTGTATGGTATATGTGGTTGGTATTTTGGGGATATCTCACTAAGCTTTCGGGCTTACAATTATGGTTTAATGTTTTTCAGGTTTTTCAGGAGACCGTGGCAAGGCAAAGTCGTGATCGTACCGCTTCTCATGTTTATGTTGTGTTGTGATTCTGGGAATACTCTAAATTAATAGTATTGAAAACCTTTTTGTAATAATTTGATAAAATCGGGTTGTTTTTGAAAAGTTTAAATTGGTTGGAATTTTTCGGTCATTACAGGTTGGTATCAGAGCCTTGGTTTGAGTGAATTGGAGGAACACTCGTGTGACTCCAGTCTCAAATCGAGGAGGGTTTTCAAAAGAGAATTTAAAATGGTTTTCAAAATGGGTGTAGGAGGATGCGGAGGTACGATCAGCCGGAGCCAGTAAGTAACCCCAATATACCATACATGATAGTTGTTTTGAGCTTTGATAGAACAACATGCTAGTGCTAGGCTAGGGATCTTCAGGATTTCATGATAATGTTGCCTGATTTATGATGCCTGTTAGCCTAGGGTTTCCTTGTGGGAGATTTCCAGTGTTCTAGTAGTGAGGGTTGAGCGCTTGTTTTGTATGTTTTCACTAGGGTGTTGTGGTAGTACTTCATACAAATATGGGTAGGTGTGGAAGGTAGTATGGGCCCGTACTACTGAAAGCACATGACCCATACACGTATCAGGGAAACCATGACCTCTAGGGTTGGGTTGAGATTTGGTTCACGGGTTAGTGGGAAGTGTCTGAGATTTTGTGGTGTTTTTCAGTATGGAGATTCTGAGGCATGCTGGGAGTGGATCCGGGTCAGGATCGGGAGCAGGAGAGGGAGTTCCGGGCGGGTCATTACTGCCTGAGGTTATTGGTCAGATGAGCACGTGCGAGTTGGATACGAGGATTCATGAGATCCTGCATGATGAGGTTGCTGTGTTGTTCCAGGCTGAGTTGCCGGAACTGTTTGGGTCGATCAAGACCGCTATGGTTGAGTATTTTGATGGGCGCTATGCAGCTCTCACAGAGACGGCTGCCGCGATGGCTACAACGGCTGTAGCAGCGGCAGGGGGAGGAGCTGGTTGGGGTTTTCAGTATCGGGACTTCGATAATACGAAGCCTCCTACCTTCGACGGGGTCCAGGACCCGATTGTTGCTATGAGATGGTTGTCGTACGTGGAGGGGTGTTTCTTCACGTGTTCGTGCCTTGCTGATCAGATGGTGAGGTGTGCTCTGAACCTGTTGAGGTTCGGGGCGAAGGATTGGTGGATATTGACCACGGGGTCATATTCGGATGCGCAGAGGGCTGCGGTTTCATGGGATCAGTTCAGAGAGATTTTCAGCACTCGTTATGTTCTGCGGGTTGAGAGGGAGAGATTGGCTCAGGAGTTCTTGGAGCTAAAGCAGAGTTCGGAGTCGGTGAGAGGGCGATGTTTTGCCCTGAGTTCGCTTCAGAGCAAGTTCAGATGTCCCGATATCTGAGTATGCTCAAGAGGGATATCAGACAGTTTGTGTCTACGCAGAGGTGCGAGACTTTGTTGGAGTTGCAGGAGGCCACCAAGCGGCGTGAGTGGGAGATTGAGTTGCAGTTGCGAGAACTGAGGCAGGCTCCGGTGTAGTCGCAGCCGGCACCGAAACGGTCCAAGACCGTTGATTCTAGGGTAGGAGATCAGAGCAGCCACACTTGTGGAAAGTGTGAGAAGGGTCACACTGGGGTTTGTAGGTCCGGTGGTGCATGTCGCAAGTGCGGAAAGGAGGGGCTCTATGCGAGGGATTGTCGGCAGGCAGCCCCGGGTCGGGATCTGAGGATTTGTTATCATTGTCATCAGGTTGGACACTTGAGGGTCAACTGTCCACAGCTTGCTGCAGGACCGGTGCAGGCTCCAGCACCGGCCACTTTGAGGATCACGGGTGGAGGTCAGGGTGGAGCGGAGCCCCCAAGGGCTCAGGGTCATGCTTTTCTGCTTACAGCAGAGGAGGTCAGAGCAGTGTTGGATGCAGCTGCGGGTATGTTCCTTTCTTGATATCATGTTATCTTGTGATTATTGTGGAGTATTGTTTATCTGCTAGTCTCATTGTGTGGTTTTCGGTGTGGTATTCGTTGTTCTTTAAGGGTTATGGTATGGTTATGGGTTAGTGTTGGGGATTTCGTTGGTTATGATTCATGAGGGTTATTAGTGAAAATCTGGTGTTTGGTCTAAATGTCGGGTAGCATCTGCAGTTTGAGGAGGGGTTAGCTGAAGATCGAGTTTCTTTCGAGCTCGGGATGATTAGTGTTGATAAGTGATTTTGTGAAGGTTGCTCGTGCTTGCGGGACGCAGTTCGCGTGTAAGTGTTTGTGTTGTGTAGGGTTGTTGAGGGAGGTCGGTGATGGCGACCAGTGGTTGTTAGTCAGTGCTAAGTGGGGGAGAATTGGAAAATTCTCTGGAAGATCGATGAGCATTGGAGGTTGTTTAACTGCTTGGGATTCAGCAGTGTTTCTGTCAGCCAAGAGCGTAGGCTGGTATGAATAAGTGGCAGGCATGCGGGGCGGGATACAGACTGGGGTTCGGTTGAGGCGGGTCCTGCTTTGTGCTGTAGGCCACGATACCCAGGGCGGACCGGTTGTCCCGAAGGCCCAGCGAGTGGTCCGGATATGTTGTAGGCCCCAAGAGGGCGTACCAGACGTGCCGAGGCTCGGAGAGTGGACCAGGCCGACTGAAGGCCCAGTGCGGGCGGACCTGTCATACTGTAGACTCAGAGAGTGGACCAGGTGGATTGAAGGCCCAGAGCGAGCGGACCAATCACACTGCAAACTCGATGTATATGGCTAGACTCAGAGGGTGGACCAGGTGGACTGTTGGCCGGTGCGGCGAACCAGTTACACAGTAGACCCGAAGTGCATGGCTATTCTGTAATCGGATATGTTATGGCATGTTATGCGTGTATGGTATATATGGTTGGTATTTTGGGGATATCTCACTAAGCTTTCGGGCTTACAGTTGTGGTTTAATGTTTTTCAGGTTCTTCAGGAGACCGTGGCAAGGCAAAGGCGTGATTGTACCGCTCCTCATGTTTTTGTTGTGTTGTGATTCTGGGAATACTCTAAATTAATTGTATTGAAAACCTTTTTGTAATAATTTGATGAAATCGGGTTGTTTTTGAAAAGTTTAAATTGGTTGGAATTTTTCGGTCGTTACACACACCCCTACCTAATACCATTAGAGAGTGTGTTTTGAGCTTAAGGAGTGCATTTTTGGCCATTTTAGTGTCCATTCAAGAAGAAGGACTTGTCAAGAAAGCTTGAAGTGACTTTGGGCTTCAAGAATCTGTATCTAGTTCACATTGAGGAGCTTCTGGAGGTATAAAGCTTTGACCTTGCCTTCTTATTCTTTAGATCTAGTTAAGGTTTTCTTTATGGTCCTTTTTTTTTGGTTTTGGACCTTCTCTTGAGAGTTGAGCAACTCCAGAGGCTGAAATGGTTAGATCTGAGCCATGTGAGCATGCTAGATTGTCACACCACCAAAATTACGGCCAGAAAAGACCGATTTCGTTTATGCTTTATAAAATCAGAGTACTTCTTTTTATAAAAATATTGCGGAATTTGTTCCCAGAAAAATACGATAAATGCGTTATCAAAACATTTTCGAAGAAGCGTATTTTATTCATTTTAAAACTTTTGGGATGTCATTGGCAATACAGGAACATAAGCGTAAACGGAACTTACATTTATTTACACTAGTGATCTACATCTCTTTAATCTCTCAGTGTAATGTGACTTCGTATCAACACCTATGATATAAATAAACTGAGTGGGTCAGGTTGGGAAACCTGGTGAGTACATAGGGTTTTCAACCCACAATAATATAATTATTATGTTTATACAATCAAACAATCAGCCCAATTACCCAATCCCCATTATCTTCTTTACTCTTAAGGATTTAACCTAAGAGTCATCTATCCTGCATTCATTTATTCCAAAGTCCCTTACTTCTAGGGTCATAGGACTGACACTAAATCCATAGCTGCCAATGTTCGTTCGTAAAGCACTAATTCCATAGCTGCTATAGTCTACTCATCGGGTACTAAATCCATAGCTACCAATGTTTATCTAATAGGTACTAAGTCCATAGCTACCAATTCTTAACAGGTACTAAATCCATAGCTACCGGTTCCTAACAGGTACTAAATCCATAGCTACCAGGTACTAAATCCATAGCTACCAACGTCTAACAGGTACTAAATCCATAGCTACCGGCTCCTAACAGGTACTAAGTCCATAGCTACCAGCTCCTCACAGGTACTAAATCCATAGCTACCAGTTCCTAACATGTACTAAATCCATAGCTACCAACGTCTAACAGATACTAAGTCTATAACTGCCAATGTATACTCTCATCACCTTATATCTCTCATCGTTCATCTACCCATATCATACCCATCATATTCGTATATATAAAATACGTATACAGTTTAAATCATTTAAAACATGTATAAAACGTTCATCCAGCATAGACAGCAAGTATTCAGACAATAAGCACACATAGCACGTAGTTTATATAAAATACTTCATATCTATGTGTAAGATGAAAGGGACTATGCACTCACCTGAAAGGTGGTGACTTAGCACTCGGACAGCGCTTCAATACTCTCAAAACAATTTCCTTTGATATAACCTAGTATCAACACCACTAGGGTTTAGTCTAATGATAACCGCGACTAACTAATAGTCTAGCTATTATTATTATTATATAAGCGTTAAATAACACTCAATATAACTCATAATAATAGCCCAAATAATTATCTTAAAGACCTAATAACATTACTATATTGAAACATAAGCTACGCTAAAGATAGGGTAGGTACAACTCACTTACAGCGGGTTTTCTCGAAAACCGGGCTTCGCTGGAGCAGCGTTCCCGAGCCGAAAGGCTCTTTTCTCGGAGCCGTCGGGCGCTCCGGGGCTTCCGCCTCGTGCTACGGAGTTACTCTAGGCGTTGGGGGGTTAGGGAGGCTTAGAGAGAGAGAGTTTAGAGAGAGAAAGAAGGGTTTGAAGGTGTGAGAATGAATGGAACCCGACACCTCTATTTATAGGGGAGAAATCTGATGGAATCGCCGAGTCTGAGTCATGACTCGCCGAGTTGGTGCATGTGGCAACCTTCTGGTGGTGTCACGTGTCCAATTCTGGTGGTGCCACGTCACCCCCTATCGCGTATCAGCCTTCGAACTTAGAAAAATCATAACTTTCGCATACGAGCTCCGTTTTCGACGTTCTTTATATCCACGCGTAGGTAAAATCAAGATCTACAACTTTCGTTTACACTCCGTCGGCTAATTCTCGACCGATCTCAAATTTAACAGTAGGAGGAGTTTAGACTGTTAAATGACCGCGAAGAATTCGTAACTCCTTCATACGAACTCCGTTTTCGTCCATCTTTTTACCGTTGAGTTCCTATTAATGAGATCTTCAAATCTCATTTAGGTCGCGTAAGCCAAAAACCGCTCGAACTAAAATTCGAGTTTCGGGCCGTGCACTGCTAAGCCGAATCTTACAAAAATCATAACTTCCTCATACGAAGTCAGATTTGGGCGTTCTTTTTATCGACGCTCTTAGTTTAACATATTATACAACTTTCGTTTAGATTTCTAAGGCTAAATCTCGCTCTAGCGTAAATTTACTATTTACGCTTCCCGGTGCCGTGCCGGTTTTGCCGTAAAACTTCGACGGGCCATAACTTCTTCGTTATAACTCGGATTTCGGCGTACTGTATATGTACGGAAACCTTGTGACATATTCTACAACTTGGTTAAGATTATTTATTCTAAATGATCTTTTGTCGAAAAGTCGTTTTCGACCTCTATTGCCTCTAAATTGCCTAGCCCGGATCTACGGGCGTTACAATTAAAGTGGGTTAGATCTGATCCCACATCGGCTGCGAAGGAGAACTAAGCATTCCTTATAAGGGGTGTGGATACCTTCCCTATCACAACGCGTTTTAAAGCCGTGAGGGCAGCAGATCCCATAAGAACTCTACAGTTAAGCGTGCTCGGGCGGGAGGAGTACCAGGATGGGTGACCCCCTGGGAAGTCCTCGTGTCGAGTGGCCCAAAGCGGACAATATTGTGATACGTGCCAGAGGGGGATGTTACATAGATGCATAAAGGTGATATCTTGGAGAGTATCTAGACTCCATGCAATAGTTTGGAGCCTTAAATGAAGTCCTAATGTGAAGAATGAAGTTTTTAAGTCCCATAGAGCATGCAAGGGCATAAAGTTGCCAACTTTATTCCCTAGGACGTCTTTAATGAGCTCAGATATGGTTTTGGAGGATAGAACATCTAGTATTAAGCACTTAATGGAAGGAAGTGCTTAATTTGTTTGTACGCTGGGCGTAAGTTAGTGTACACCATACATACTGCTTAGGAACTCAGTACGTTGCGCGTACCAGGGTGGTACGCCAGGCGTACGCACATCAGTTGGAATTGGACTTGTTTTGGGCCTCAATTAGTCATTGGGCCTGGTCACGTTTTGGAGTTAGTGGGCCAGTTTATCTGTTTTGGGCCATGGATGTTATGGTTGGGCTTTATTGGGCCATGAGGCTCATTAATGTTCTGGATATGGACTTTGGGCCCATTAACTAAGCAAGACTTTTTGGGCCATTGTGAAAGGACTTGGGGATTTGGGTTCTCCACATAGATGGTGTTTGATCCTAACTTTGAGTAATGTAATTATTGTTTAGCACGGGTGTTTACGGACTGTTAGGAGAGCAGCCTTCGAATTCTTCAGACAGAGGTGAGTCTCCTCACCATACCAATGGGTCTAAGGCACTAAGGCCGACCCATGAGTTGTTATGTGATGTGCTAATTGGTTATGAAATATGTGATATGCTAGTTATTTGTGACACTTGCATGAAAGATCTCGGGGGGTTCCAGAGGCACCTACGTGTAAGACCTCGGAGGGTTTCCAGGGCATCCTTGGGTAAGACCGCTTACCTCGGGGGGGGGGGGGGGGGGGGGAGTTCCCGAGGCACATGAAGTAAGATCCTGGAGGGCTTCCAGGGAATCCTTAGGCTAAGACCTCGGGGGGGTTCCTGAGGCACCCGGAGTAAGACCCTGGAGGGTTTCCAGGGCATCCTTGGGCTAAGACCTCGGGGGTTCTCGAGGCACCCAGAGTAAGACCCTGAAGGGTTTTCGGGGCATCCTTATATGTTGTATGCATGGATTATGCGGTATATGTAGCTTTTATATCTAATATGATATGTGTTATGTGGATGGTGTGTGGGGTATGCTCTAGAGAACTCACTAAGCATTAGCTTACAGTTTGTGGATTTGTTTCAGGTACATCCGAGCCCAAGGGCAAGGGCAAGGCTTGATGGCGCGACATGCACTCTCTCAGGCGTTTATGGGACACTCTGATGTTTGAAATAAAACTTGTAACTGATATGAGTTTTGAAAAGAATTATATTCGAATTTCGTGATTTATGGAAATGTGTTTGGTTAATCAAAAATGAAAATTTCTTTTGAAAAATTGGGTCGTTACAAGTTGGTATTAGAGCCTTGGTTTGAGGGATTCGGGCACACTCTCGGGTGTGTTAGGACTCAAACTAAGGAAATGGTTAAATTGTTTTCAAAAATAAAATAAAATAAAAAGCTTTTAAAGAAAGGAAAAGACGAGAGTGCAATGCGTGTGATCAACCGAGCCAAGTAAGTAGTTCCCTAATGTGTTAGCCATGTTATACTCATATTTGAGCTTTGATGATCGTATGGAACTTTCTATGTGTATGCTTTTAAAGTTGTATACGGTTAGGAGCTTATAGCCTTAGAATGATTGATTTGGCCTTATTTCCTATTCTTTGCTTGGTTGAGTCCTAGGGTAGAACTTTTATTCGAAAGTCTATTTTATCATTATCTGTGTATAATTTGCATGCATAAAGGTAACCTGTTATGATCGGTCTGATTGATGTGAGTAGAGCAAATCTTAGGATAACCTGGGATTTGATGTATGCGGTAGTCCGTGGGATATGGTTTATTTTGGGATAAACTGGAGTTAGCAAGTAGAGCCTTGGGGAAATGTATAGGTAGGTGTGGATGGTAGTATTGGGCCCGTACTACTGAAAGCACATGACCTGTACCCGAACCAATGTTAGACTTGGAAGCTCTAAGGAGGACCAGTGTGAGAGGATCCACTTTATAGACATCATGATCATTATGTTTTATGGTATTTCAGTACAATATGGTGGTGGCACGACACAGAGTTGGGGGATCAGGATCGGGATCTGGATCTGGGTCGGGCGATGATACCGAGCCCATTGACGAGAGGTTGCATGAGCTCATCGCAGCTGAGGTTACAAGGGGTATCCTTGACACCACCCCAGTTATCTTTGGGACAGTCAAGGAGGGTATGATGGAGATTATGGAGGAGAGGATCAGGGCATTCTATAACACCTGTAAAATTCAGGCCAATTTAAAACTTTTTAAACAATTCAAAACCCATTAGTTATTACAAAATGTTTTCAAAATAGTTTCATATCAGAGTATCCCAGAACCATAAGTCCAAAACACGAGGAGGTGTACAGTCACACCTTCGCCTTGCCAAGTCATTTGAAGCACCTGAAACAATAAACTGAAACCGTAAGCACAAAGCTTAGTGAGTTACCTCCAAAATACCGATACACATACAATCCACATAACCATGCCATCAATATCATAACATAAAAAATTGAACAACATGGAATGGGTCCACAACTTTATATATTGGATTACCCCTGGGCCCACAGTGTGAGTCTGGATTGCCTTCCGGGCCCACAGCTCACATCTGGATTGCAACCAAGCCCACAATACGAGTCTGGCATGCCCTACCTGGCCCTCAGCTCGTATATGGAGTCCTCCCGAGTGCTCAGTATGAGTCTGGCATGCCTTGCCCGACCCTCAGCTCATATCTGGAATAATTTAGGGTTTGTTGGCTACCACACAGAGCAATACAACCTCAACCCATCCCACATAACATGTCGACATATAACATAACTAATGCACATATAGATAATCATACAGTATCACAGGTAATCCTACAGATCTACCCGACTAGAATATCAACTGGCATACATCACTAACTCAAACCCAACATATCAATAACTACTAGGATATCAAATACAATGGGCCAGCCTTGGTGCCTTAGACCCCATAGTATAGTGAGGATAACTCACCTGACATTGCTGAAGTCCCGCAGATAATACCAAACACCCCTTTACTTATGAAAATACTTACAATTAAGTCCCTCTAGGAGGTATAAGGATGGTGAAGTTGGCGGCTGCATATCGGTGGCGATTTGATGGTGCAAGGTGACGCCGAAGAAGCTAGAGGTGGCGGTCGGATGGAGGGGGATGGGTATAAGGGTGGTGAAGTTGGCGGCTGGGAATAGTGCCTCTAGGGTTAGGGTTCACCGGATGTAGACGTTATATACCCGCTCCCTTCAACTTTGAACCATAATGACGAAAACAATCCCTCTCCCTCTATTTTCCTTCAAAGCTAACCCATAATTTACCAATTAAACCCCGTCTTCTGAAAACCTTTCCAAAACAAGTCCAAAATGTTACCAAGCAGCCCTTCCTTTACAAAATCTTCTCATCTTAGGTCCAGAAATTACTCTTTAGTCCATGCTTCCATAAATCCTTACATATTAAGTCCAAATAATACCAAACACCCCTTCACTTATGAACATACTTACATTTAAGTCCCAAAATTACACTTTAACCCCTGGACATTCAAATCTTGTCATTTGGCTTCCCGAAACCAACTCCCAGCTAATTATTATTTGGTTTTGGATTATTATAATCTTAAATAGTAATTAGAATTACTTCTCGGGGTCCCAGGTTTATTATTTAATTATCTTATTCTAAACGGGATGTTACAACATGCATGTTGGTTTGAAGACCTTTCATGAGTTTGAAATGTTCAAAAATCGTTTTTGAAAGACACCTTTGGATGCATGTGGTATTTTTCCATCAAAAAGTGAAGAAAAGAGCATTTCCATGATTTTGACTTAGTTTTAGGTCATGGGACTTCACCATCTGCAACATGCATGTTGTTTTTGGGTGAAATCCTACCACCATCTTCATCAAAACCATGAGTGTGTGTATTTTTATATGTTCATGACCTTTTAATAGAATGGAGTAGAAGATGGAGAAAATCCAAGAAAAATATTAAACTTTGATGGAATAATGATGTAGAAGTCGATTTTACCTTCAAGAACACCACAAGATGATGAAGATTTAGAGTTCAAGGTGTGTTCTTGGACCCATTTTGTGTAGAATTTCGTGAGTTAGGGTGAGGGTGAGAGAATATATGGTGGTGTGTGTGAGAGAGAAATGAGAGATGAGAGAAGAGTGTGGGAGTGAATAAATTGATTGAGTATTTTTTGGGAACATATTTATTGGCAGGTGGAGGCCGACTTTTTGAGGGATTAGAAAGGGTTTTAAGAGGCTTTTAAAGCTTTACTTTGAATAAATTTGGCCTCCTAATCATTTTTATAAAAATCATCTTTAGTTTTTATAAAAATCATCTTTAGTTTTTACGAGGTTCAATTGTATTTTGTCTTATAGATTAAGGGTAAATGTCAATGACTTAATTTTTATTTTCCTTGGTTGAATTTTCATAATTTTAATTATTATAAGATAATATTATAAGATTCATAATTATTTTTATAAAACTTTAAAGTTAAAGTTTATAAATATGAGTTTTTATGGCTTTTAGGGTTTTTGGAGTTCAATAAATCTTTGGATATCAAAATAAATTGAATCTTTGAGACTTCAAATTATTTTTGTGTTTCCTGAAACTTATTCAAGTTATAAATAATGTTTGTAATTTATTTTTATTGGTTTATTGGCATTCTATGTGGTGATTCCGAGATTCAAGCGAAATTGAGGAATCAAGTATACTAGTCCTAGTTTTCAACTTTGACTTAAGTTCCTATGAGAATCTGACCTAATTTCTACTACTAGGTCAATTGCATGATGTGTGTATATGATTTATGAAAAGGTGATCAAGTGAAAGAGTGACCCGAATATGGATAGTCACTACAATTAAGTAGTTATAGAATTCACATATCAATGTGAAATCTAAGTACACTATCCATTGTTTCTAACTGTTTCCAAGTTTCTAGTAGGTTATAACTTAACTTCTAGTTACTAAGTCTAGTACGTGTCGTGCCTATACGTGCAACTAAGTTTAGTCAAATCTAGAACTGACTCAAATTTTGACGGTTGTCACAGTTGGTTTTTATATCCACACGTAGATATCGACGAGTACTACAACTTTCATTTAGACTTCGTCGACTAATTTTCATTTTATTTTTCGTGATTCGGTTCGAGAGGATTTACACTATAAATAACGTTGTGAAACTCATAAATTCTTCATACAAGCTCCGTTTTTGTTGTTCTTTATATCGTTGGTATCTTATTGAAGAGTACTACAACTTTCATTTATATTGTTTCAGATAACAGTCAACTGATTTTTATTTCGATTTCTATGTCACACTTGAAACTTTGAAAAATCATAACTTCCTCATACCAAGTCAGATTTAGTAGTTCTTTATATTGACGCGTAACTATGGATGAGTACTTCGAATTTCGTTTATATTATTTATCCTAATTACACTTTTATTTTTAATTAATATTTTTAGCCTTTCATCTTGTTTTTAACTGTATTTTTATATGAATATGATTTCCTTATAATATTTATTTGTATAACACAAATACAATATTATATACAAAGAAACATTATAAACACATAACACATAAGAAAAATTCTCATTTATTTATCTATTTGTAATACATTTTACATTTAAACAAAAATGTAAATGAAGGTCTATCCGTGAAATGTCTAACAAAAAGTGTGGGCGTTACAGAAGCCTTGATTTAAAACCTACGTATAATATGGATTGGTAAATTGAGGTTCTTTGCAAATGTAGCTAGATTTCAAAAAGACTCTCCTAATGTTATTCTAGGTAGCGGGAGACCTAATACTAATGTGGAGGATGGAAAGATTGCTTATAAAACTAATCCTAAAACATTTGTTGATATTGTATATGGAAGAAATCAACCTTATGCTAAGCAAAGTTGGTAGGAAAATCATGGTGATTTGACAATTGCGATTGATAAAGGTTGTTTAATTTCAAAGGATTGTTTGAAAACTCTCATTGGTGCGGTTAAAGTTCAATTCTTGACAAATATCCATGTTGTCTGTGGTAATTAGGGTTTTCATGACTTGGTTTACCGAATTAGAGCCATGACGTGGGGATTTTGTGTTATATGGATGTGTAGCTTAGGTTGATGTAGAGGGTGTTCCGTGAATAGCTTGTACTAAGAAGACTTTGTTGGATAAGGTGTCTAAGTCCATAACTTTATTTGGTATATACTTGACCCGACCCGGCATGGTCTATTTGGTTTGCACTTCACCCGAACTATTTATGGTTAAACCTTTGAGAATTGTATGTTTATGATTTGTTAATATATTATAAGTTATGATATATTAATATGAAATTATATTATTTTAATTAGTATTGATCATAAATTAATTTAGAATTAATTTGGTGATAAAAAAGGTGACTAATTAAAGATGGACTCTTGTATTTATATAAGTGTGGACTAATACTCATTTGGAATGGGCTTGGCATGCATGGGAGTCCATGGAGCTTTTAACCCATGGATCCTTGGAAAGGAAGAGTCATGGGTATTAGGGTTTACATGGATGTAAGCCTAATCCTCCACACTATATAAAAGACCTTGTGATGCTTGAAATGACACTATTTGTGTGTGTGCAAAGAGGTGGCTGATTTCTATAAGCTACATACACTCTCATAAGGTTTTTCCAAGTTCGTGGAGCTTTGTGATTTCCATTTGAGGCATCCACATTATTGGTGCTAGGCTCTCAGACTCCAAGGAATCAACTCACAATTGAAAGGTATGTAATTCTTCTAGCCATTATGTTTAATGTTTCCCCATACCATATGAACCTTGGAAAAATCAAAGTTGCATGTATTCATAGTAAAACATAGATCCAAGGTTTTAGGGTTGCATTAACACCTTAGGAGTGGTAGATTGCTCAAAACCCAATAGTGGTATCGAAGCCTAGGATTGTTTTCTTGAATACTTGATGCAAACTGTTGAAAAGTCGCAAAATTGAGCTGTCTGGGGCAGTGGACTCGCTGAGTCCATGGGGGGACTTGACGAGTCCAAGCAAGAATTCATCCTACTCGTCGAGTAGGTTCGTGCACTCGATGAGTAGGAGGCACAAAATGCAGTTTTTCGACTTTTATAGCTGTAAATGGACTAGAAAAATTACCCTAAACTGTTTTGATGTTTTAAAACTTGTTTTAGATGGTGTAATGGTTGTTCTAATCCATTTACAATGGATAATATTAAAATTCCTTGTTTATATGTGTTCATATGTTCTTGAAATTTTGATATGGATATTCATGTTCTTATGAGTTATTGTTAGATCATAGGAATTACTTGCTAAATTGTTTAATGATTAATTCTTGATCAATTATGTGGTTTAATGGAATCCATAATTTGTCCTCAAGTTATGGATTTCCAAAGGTCACCTCCTTTAATGAATATTTAAACACATAAGTTACATAAAAATGAAGAGTCTTCACTTTTATGAACCTTTAACTCATAAGTTATGTAATGAAAAGTTTTGAAGAGTTTCAAAACTTGCCCTCAAGTTTTGGAATTTGTAAAGACACACACACTTTAAATTCCAACCCTTAGGATTTTAAAAATTAAAATTCAACCCTTATACTATTATAAGATTAATGGTTAATATTTATATATATGTATAAGATCAAGTCGTTTTACCGTTAGTAGGCCTCATTCACGAAGTCGGTGTATAAGGGGGGTATAAGGTTGCTGCCTATAAAATGGCAGCTTAATGGTTGTCCACTCTCACCCACCGCTTCCTTGATCGGTGGAGGGTCGTTAGCTGAACGGGTAGGACAATGACTTTAATTTTCATTAAAAGTATAATGATTATTATAAAGTAACTAAATGTTTTAGTTATTCCCAATCTTAGTTACTTTAGGAAAATGTGAAAATGGTGCTAACCCATGAAATTCACACTTTGTACCTTACCAAGTCGTTGGTGGAGCGTGTGTGGTTAACCGACACACTAACTTGGACTAGTAAGGACAACAAAAGGGTGACTTAATGTTTATCATAGATCGGTGGAGCATGTGTGGTTAACCGGCACATCGATTAAGTGATAATATTAAGGGTACCGAGTGAATTTGCATGGTTATTCACACCTTGTTTTGTGAACCTAGGCATCCCAGTCATAAAAATTTAAGGGCACACTCGAGATTGAAACATGCCATTGAAAAGTTCAATGAATCTCAAAATAATCTAGGAATTTCACCAATTAAACCTAATAATTCATTTCGTTTTCATGGTGGAAATTGGTGAATCGTTATTCACCTACCTCCAAATATGTTATAGCTTTGATTACGACATCCCTCTTCTAAGTTATAATATATTGTGTTGGGTCCTAGCCTTAATATTACATTAGGGTTCTAACCCTACTGGTTCCTTATCTCTCATGAACCTTTGTGAGAGAGTCATCTTCGATGGTTCCAACTTTATGGATTGGATACGGAACATCAGGATGGTCACTCGTTACGAGGACAAGGAATATGTCCTTGACAAGGAGGTCAAGGATCTTGAGCCGACTGCAACTCCTAAGGAGGTTGCTGTATATGAGGCAGATGAAAGAGATGCTACAAAAGTGGCATGCATCATGATGGCCACTATGACAGCCGAGCTCCAAAAGTCCTACGAGGACTACTATACTTTTGAGATGCACCAGGATTTGATGGACCGCTACGATCAGAGTGCTCGTCAAGAGCGATATGAAATCATATCCTCCATGATAACAACCCAAATGAAGGATGGTGAACCCATCACGAACCACATGTAGAAAATGTAGAGGTATGTGGACCGTTTGCAGAAATTGAATGTGAATTTCCATGAGGAGTTGGCAATTGACATCATTTTGCACTCCTTACCGTCATGTTATGATCAATTCCGCATGACATACCACATGAACAAGGAGGGAGTCACACTCAGCAAGCTTCAAGGACTTCTGAAGACTGCCGAAAGTGGTTTTAGAGGTAAGTTGGTTGTTAATACTCTTACTCCTACAACTACCCCTGTTTTGGCTATCGGGCAAGGAAAAGGGAAGAAGAGGAAGACCCGCTCGAAGGGTACCAAGGGAAAGTCTCTTGATGGCTCCTCATCAAGTGGAACCAAAGGTGGTTCTGCTACTCCTTCTGTCATCCCTAAGGATGCTGAATGCTTCTATTGCCAGAATAAGGGGCACTGGAAGCGAAACCGTCCAAAGTACTTGCAGGATGTCAAGGATGGGAAAGTGAAACCATCTCATGCAGGTATTTACACTATATTGTCTAATAACTCACCATATTCTAATTCTTGGGTTCTTGATACAGGTTGTGGTATTCACATTTGTTGTGACTTGCAGGGCCTAAGAAGAAGTGAGGACGTGGAGCAAGGAAAGATAAACTTAATGATGGGGAACAAGAAGGTTACACCTGTTACTAAGATTGGAGTTTATACTTTGTTGCTAGATAGTGCGTTAAAGTTAGATTTGAATAAATGTGTTACTCGTCTGAAATGGCGAGGAATATTATTTCCTTTCATAGTTTGTACAAACAAGGGTTTACCTTTTCTTTTGATAATGAAATTGGTAGTATTAATGCTTTCTTTAATAATTTTCTTTATTTTAAAGCATTACCTTGTGATGGTGTGTATGAAATTGTGTCGGTTGTAGATAACCTAGGAAATAATGTGTTCTTCTACTAGCTTGGATAAAGCATCATTGTGACATTGTCGTCTTGGACATGTAAACAAGAAACGCATAGGCCAACTCCAAAAGGATGGAGTCTTGGAGTCATTTGACCTAAAGTCAGATGATAGTTGTGAATCTTGTTTGCTTGGAAAAATAACAAAATCACCCTTCACCGGTTCTTGTGAAAGGGGTGAGGGTGTGTTGGACCTTATACGCACCGATGTATGTGGACCCTTCAAAACCGCCACAAGGGATGCTAATCACTACTACCTGACTTTTACTGATGATTATAGTAGATATGGTTATGTTTACTTAATTAAGCATAAGTTAGAAACTTTTGATAGGTTTAAAGAGTTTAAATTGGAAGTAGAAAATCAATTCGGCAGGAACATTAAGATGCTTCGATCCGATCGAGGTGGTGAGTATCTTAGCACAAAGTTCCTCGAATATCTTAAGGAGTGTGGGATTGTCTCACAATTGACACCTCCCACGACACCACATCTGAATGGTGTGGGTGAGAGGTGTAATCGGACTTTGTTGGACATGGTTCTCTCTATGATGAGTCGAGCTTCGCTACCAATCTCTTTTTGGGGGTATGCCTTAGAGACTGCCACCCATATCCTTAATCTGGTCCCTACAAAGAAGGTTGCCAAAACACCTCATGAGATGTGGACTGGGAAAGTTCCCAACTTGGACCACATCAAGATTTGGGGTTGCGAGGCTTTTGTGAGACACGTGACTCACGATAAGCTCGAACCTCTAAGTGAGAGGTGTATTTTCATCGGCTACCCACATAAATCCTTTGGTTACCTCTTCTATAGACCCAGTGAGAATGTGGTCTTTGTTGCAAGGAGAGGAGTTTTTAATGAAAGAGAGTTCATGAGCCAAGGAAACAGTGGGAGGCAAATTGACCTTGAAGAACTTCAAGGGTCAAATGGTGAAGGAACCTCAAATCCTAGCAATCAACCTGAGGAGGAAACTCCTGTTGATCCGACTGACAAGTCTGTACCTATGAGGCGTTCCATGAGAGTTAGGAATACAACTGAGCATTACTATGGTTTCCATATTACTGTGGAAGGTGACACTCTTATCAGTGATGTTACAGTGGTAAATCTGGATGAGCCTAACTGCTACATGGAAGCCATGTCAGGCCTTGAGGCTACTAAATGGAAAGAGGCTATGGACAACGAGATACAATCCATGTATGACAATCAAGTTTGGAACTTGGTTGACAATGTACCAGGTCATAAGACAGTTGGGTGCAAGTGGATCTTCAAGAAGAAGACCGACATGGATGGTAATGTACACACTTATAAGGCGCGACTGGTTGCAAAGGGTTTTTCTCAAACTCCGGGAGTTGATTATGATGAGACCTTTTCACCAGTAGCAAAGATTAAATCTATTAGGGTCATGTTAGCCATTGCTGCATTTCATGACTATGAAATAGGAAAATGGATGTCAGAACCGCTTTCGTTAATGGGAAGTTGGCTGAGGATGTTTACATGAGTCAGCCAAAGGGTTTTGTCAGTACAGAGCACCCAAGAGTGTGTAAGCTTGATAAATCCATCTATGGATCGAAACAAGCACCTCGCATATGGAATCTTTCTTTCGTTGAGAAAGTAAAAGAGTTTGGTTTTTCAAGAAGCGAAGATGAGTCATGTGTTTATGTCAGAGCTAGTGGGAGTATATATAGCTTCTTGGTGCTGTATGTGGATGACATACTACTCATAGGAAACGACATCCCAACTTTGCAGGAAGTGAAGTACTGGCTTGGGAAGTGTTTTGCTATGAAGGACCTTGGAGAGGTTGCCTATATCCTAAGGATAAGGATACTAAGAGACAGGAGTAGAAGACTAATTGGACTTACTCAGAGTACCTACTTGAATAAGGTGTTGAAAAGGTTTAACATGCAGAATTCCAAGAAAGGAGAATTACCGGTCCAAAGCAATGCTAAACTGAGCAAGACTCAGAGTCCGAGTATAGAGGCTGAGATAGCTGAGATGAGTCGATTTCCATATGCTTCTGCTGTTGGCTCGATCATGTGTGATATGACTTGTACTCGCCCTGATGTGACCTTTGCTTTGAGCATGGTCAGTAGATATCAGGGGAACCCTGGCAAGGCTCATTGGACTGCGGTAAAGAATATTGTCAAGTACCTACGAAGGACTAAGGATTAGATTCTTACCCTTGGTGGGAGTGATGACTTGAGAGTAGTAGGGTATAGTGATGCTAGTTTCCAGACTGATAGGGATAAATTCCGCTCTCAGTTGGGCTGGGTCTTTATCCTAAATGAAGGGGCAATCACTTGGAAGAGTTCCAAGCAGGAGACAGTAGCTGATTCGACTTGTGAATCAGAGTACATAGCAGCAAGTGAAGCAGAAAAGGATGCGATATGGCTGAAGAACTTCATCGGAGACCTTGGAGTTGTACCAACTATCAAAGAGCCTATGGAGATTTTCTATGACAGCAATAGTGCGGTGGCCTTAGCCAAGGAACCGAAAGATCATGGCAGGTCCAAACACATTGACATAAAATATCACTTCATAAGACACAAGATAGAAGAAGGACTCCTTGTGGCAAATAGGGTATCATCAGAAGAGAATCCTGCAGATCCCCTTATGAAGGGACTGAAGAGGGTTAGGCACTTAAAGCATGTGAGACGCATAGGGCTGAAGGATGATATTAGTTTTACAGATTAGATAGCTTTTTCTGAAGCTTGTAAAATGTAATCGACAGTTGATGATGAATAAAAGGTGTATTTATTTATGAGTAAGGTGTTACTATCTTTGTCAATTATTTACTATTGTTTCAGCTTTGCATGTTTTAACTTCCTGAATAAATTACTTTATTCAAACTTCCACAGTCGGTCATACGTCGGAAGTAGGATTGAACTAAGACTATCATGAATTGGGCTTGTAGATGACTAAAGGTGTTTAGCCATAGCAATGGTTGCTACAACATTCATGAGTGCGCATAAGTTATGAGTATTGGAATAAACCCATGCTTACTGGCATCACTTCATGGAATTTATCTCAAGTGATCGTGATACGGTAATATCATATAAGTCTTCAAACCTAGAGATATGACTTGTTGCCTATGAGTTGGTTATACATTGATTGTACGTAAACGCGTTGGTAACTCAATGTTATAAAACGTGCCGTTGTGTATAATTCAACAAGTAGTAGAACAAGCATATGAGTCGAAGTTTATCTGTTCCTTCTTGGATTAGAAGCGATATCTGGCCCCCTCGATGATTTTGTGTTGACCCATGTACCGGGCCCGGTCAGAACTAAGTTGATGTGTTCAATTAAGTTCTATGTCAAACAAATCGGGAAATTGAGAAACAAACTGCTGGACAATAAGCAAGACATTGTTCCATGTATTTGTCTGGTTGATATCTAGAACAGAGGAGGATTATATGATCACTTATTTAAAATGGCTCTTCATAGTTCAACAGAGTTTTGAGAGCTACGATTTCCGGTTAGTTCTTGAAGTAATATAGGAAAATATAGTTATTAGACTTATCAAAGTGGGAGACTGTTGGATAAGGTATCTAAGTCCATAACTTTATTTGGTATATACTTGACCCGACCTGGCATGGTCCATTTGGGTTGCACTTCACCCGAACTATTTATGGTTAAACCTTTGAGGATTGTATGTTTATGATTTGTTAATATATTATAAGTTATGATATATGAAATCATATTATTTTAATTAGTATTGATCATAAATTAATTTATAATTAATTTGGTGATAAAAAAGGTGACTAATAAAAGATGGGCTCTTGTATTTATATAAGTGTGGACTAATACTCATTTGGAATGGGCTTGGCATGCATGGGAGTCCATGGAGCTTTTAACCCATGGATCCTTGGAAAGGAAGAGTCATGGGTATTAGGGTTTACATGGATGTAAGCCTAATCCTCCACACTATATAAAGGAGCTTGTGATGCTTGAAATGACACTAGTTGTGTGTGTGCAAAGAGGTGGTCGATTTCTATAAGCTACATACACTCTCATAAGGTTTTTCTAAGTTTGTGGAGATTTGTGATTTCCATTTGAGGCATCCACATTATTGGTGCTAGGCTCTCAAACTCCAAGGAATCAACTCACAATTGAAAGGTATGTAATTCTTCTAGCCATTATGTTTAATGTCTCCCCATACCATGCTAGATAGGTTATGAACCTTGGGAAAATCAAAGTTGCATTTTCATAGTAAAACATAGATCCAACGTTTTAGGGTTGCATTAACACCTTAGGAGCGTTAGATTGCTTAAAACCCAACATAATTTTGTGAAGATAGATAATAAGTAGCGGTAAATGCTTTATATCGAGAATATTATAGATTGTACTTTTTTAGTAAAAGGTTGTGCATATGAACCTCTATTAACTCCTTGATAAAGGAATCCTTCAAGATCATTATGCGGGGAAAGTTTTTATGGTTTTTTCTAAGGAAATAAGATGGTGTGTTCCGATTTTCATACAAGATGATTCTAAAATGGAAGAAAGAAAAAATGATGATTGTATGTGATTCAAACCTTTCTTGTATATTGTTAGGTCCAGATAGCGTTGCGTCTTGGGCTCGATATTTAGTCCATTTAATCTCCGGTATGGGCCTATCCATCCGTGAGTTATTTTGTAGGGTTTAATATTTATAGATGCTTGCATGCATCCTAGAACGTAAGATTTGATAGAGAATTTAATAGCGTTCATTGTTCTTGTCTTTTGTAACCCTAATATCCTCTACAACGAAAGTTCTTCATTGAGCTCTGCTGAGGATTGAATCAATTGAATCATTCGACACATTCAAATTCATTCTTGTCCTTTATCTTACTGTTTTTCCCTTTCTTGATTTACCTGTTATAAGATCTAATAGATCAAAGAGTTTTATAAACTCATCAATTGGTATCAAAGCAGGAGGTTGTGTAATTCATACACATCTCTTCTGTGAAAGAAGTGATTAGGGTTTATTCCGCATTAACTGATATTTATTGAGCCGTCACTCCATAATTGACGTAGCTCATTATTTATTCGTTTTGCCCTAATATTACATATTAAAAGTCTGATCTTGCAACAGGTTAAACGATCAAGCATGGGCGATTCTCAATCTAATCCTATCAACATCTCAAACAATATTGGATCTACAACAAAGATTTCAATTCTTTACACTCAAGATTACGAGGTTTGGGCACATCATTTCGAAGACTACGTCATCGGATCTGAAGATAATGGGTATCTAATATGGGAAGCGATTGTGTCTGGACCATTTGCTCATTCAGGAACATCCAGAATTATTAAAACTCAGAAGGAGTATAATGATCTGTTAAAGGATGTGAAAGACGTCGCTCAAGACGAAAAGGAGAAGTTTCAGTGCGACATCAAAGCATTGAGACTGATTCGATTCGCTCTTCAATCTGACACGTTTAGGTTGGTGAGTTCCTGCAGTACCGCTAAAGAAATCTGGGATCGGCTGCGAGAGCTGTATTCCACATATGAAGTTTTGGAGCACTCAATTCAGACCTTGCTTTTGTCTGAGTTTGGAGAGTTCAAGCAAAATCCCAATGAGTCCGTTACACAGACGTTTGATCGCTTCAATCATCTACTCAGCAAGATGATCAAACATGATATCGAAAGGAAGCTTATTGAACAGAAGGTTACTTTTTTGAATGGCTTAAGATCCGAATGGAGAGCTGTTGTGTCTACAGTTAAAGCTCACAAGCAGTTCAAATCATATTCGCTGGCGAAACTGGTGGGAATTTTGAAATCCCAAAAAAAATAGTGATGCAAGAGAAAAGTGTGGTCTCAAACTTGGGGTCCTTGGCCCTCCTGTCTAAAAGTAAGAATGCAGTAGAAGACGAAGATCTGAATCTAAAGGACTATGATCTAACTTCAAAAGATTATGCTATGATGGTGTCCAATCCTAAAAGGTTCATCAAGAAGAAGTTTCCTACCAATAAGAACCGAAATTGGCAGGGAAGCTATAGTTCTGAAAAAGTAAGGGAGGAGCCGAAGACTGAAGAACCAAAGAAAGAGATGAAGGTTGAAGCGGATTCTGGTGTCAGCTGTTATTACTGTGGAGGAAAGAATCATTACGCCAAAGATTGTGTTTTGAAGAAAATGACGGAGAAAGATGAGGAGAAAGATGAAGAGGCAATCCTGATGAAAAAGCTAGAAGAGATCAAAAGGAAGAAAGCTGCTTCTAATCCTTCTATGAATGCTCTTATTGTACAGGGTTCGGCAGAGGATGATGAGTTCGGTGGCGTACAGGTTTGGTCGACCGACTCAGAAGATGATGAGGTGAGAAAGCCATCTCATGGAAAGGCTTATGTCGCAAGAGGTGGTGAAAACAATGGAAAGTGTCTGATGGTGACTGACGTATCTCACATGAGGGGATATAATACTGATGGTGGAAATGAAGACATCAAGGAGCGAGAGGACTTGTGCTTCACAGCAAAAACTCTCAGTGTGCAGATCAGTGAACTTGATGAACTGATCAAGAAGGTACAATCTCTTTTTATTTTGTTCAAAATCCCACAGAAATCATATGAAAATGAATTAAATAACTTAAATTCAAGAATCTCAAATCTGGATAGTTGTTTAACTCAAACACGGGTCACAAATTCTAACCTAATTGACCAAATAAATAGGGTGTCATCCAAGAGTGAGGAGCGAAGGATGTGGATTGAGCAGAAGGAGTCGGAGCTTATTAAGTTTAAGGATGAAAACATTTATTTGCAAAGAGACAATTTGAAATTGTTAAAACAAAGGAATGTTTTTTGTTTGATTGCTAAAAGACTTTATGCTAACATTACTCAACTGCATCTAAATTGTGAAATAGGGCAGAAGATACATCGCATGATTCTACCCTTCCTTGAGTTTAAGGAGGATGAAATCGATGCTGAAGCATACAACTGTGAAAGTGTTGTATCTTCCGATGATGTGAATCCTACTTATATGTACGGTCTGGACAAAATAGAATCTTTTATAAAGTCCAAAGACCATAAGGACATGCTTAAAAATCTTTTGGATGAAAACAATAAGCTGAAACTCAGGACCGAAACCATACAAAAATTCGACTCATTGAGTACCAATTTAAGTTCAAAAAATAAAATCGATGTTGAAAACGCATCTGAACTTAATGAGGACGATGATATGAGTGAAAATTTCTGTAGAGGTTGAAGTCGACTGTTCTGAGTTTGTCAAGAGCGAACCCGAAAACCACAAAAACCTGATTTCTAAGAATTCTGTGGAATTCGCTCGTTTGTCCAAAAATAAGTCCCCGGCCCTTGAAGAAATGGCGGTTGTGTACGAAAAGGTGAGAACCACACCGAATCAAGTCTATAAGGTCACAGGAGTAACCGAACATCAAACAGACGAACTCACTGCCATAGTGAACGAAGATAACGCAGATGGCTGTGATGAGTTTTTCTGGTCAGCTCCTATAGATAATGCAGACGAAACAGTTGGTTTGTCAGAGCGAACGTCCTGGAAAACCAAAGGAAGATATGTAACAGAGCCGCTGAATAAGCCTGACAACTTTGACGTGCCAAGTACAAGTGGCACAAAAGAAATGCCTGTAGAAGAAGTCATCTCCACTAGCGAAACCTCATCTATGAAGAGTGAACCAGCTGTCAAGAAGCTAAAACAAAAAGCCAATATCCACAGACAACTGAAACATGTGAAAAATCAAAAGCAGTAGAGAAACCTGAGATACAAAAAGAATCTCTCAGAGCGAAAGTAGTTTTGGCATTCTCAAAATCCTCATTACTCTTACCATGATAAAGATTCTAAGTCAGAGAAAAATACTTTTGGGCCACATGAAGCACAAAACCGAAAGGATAGGTTCAGTCCCAAAGCAACAGCAACCGAAAAGCGAGTTTCGGTCCGCCAAGTAATAACAAGCAAAGACCTAGTTTCAGTCCTTCAAGCTTTTATAATAAAAAATCAAGTTTCAGACCACCGGCCAACAACAACCAAAATTCCAACTTCAGCTCATCATCGAGCAGCTACCGAAGGTCCAGGTTCGGTACCTCTAATGATCATAAACAAAAGAGTCATTTCGAACTTCAAGTCAGGAAAAACTCTCATTCTAAATTCTCCTTTTCTAATTCTTCTCATTCTAAACCGTCTTCAAAACCCAATTCTGTTCCTGCACAAAATTCAAAATCATCAACGAACTTAAAAGGAAAGTTGAACGGAAAAACGAAGATTTCCTCAGTCAAGGAGAACCGAAAGTAGTCTAGTGCTCAAACACCAGAATCTGAATCCAAAACACCTGTAGCTAATTCTAACAAAATCAAAGTGTCTACCATTAAAAGAAAAGATGAAACAACCTTAGTTAAACGCACATATCTTGTTGATGTTTCTCTTACTATTCATGTTCCTGTGAAAAGCTCACGTGGACCCAAGAAACTTTGGGTTCCTAAATCTGCTTAATTTTTGCAGGTTATAAGTGACGAGCAGTTCGATGAAGAATGGTACATTGACAGTGGCTGCTCACGTCACATGACAGGAAGGAAGGAAGAGCTAAGGGAGTTTCGATCTCTTCAAAATGGTGGCAATGTCAAGTTCGGTAACAACTCCTGTGGAACGATAAAGGGTTATGGGATGATAACCAATGGAGACTTCACAATAAGAAAAGTGGCGTACGTTGAAGGATTGCAACATAATCTCATCAGTGTATCTCAACTGGTGGGCGGTACCGGTCTCAAAGTTTCGTTTGACGATGAAGGTTCAGAAATTATAGAGAAGAAATCCAACAAGGTTATCCTCAAATCAGACCGAAAAGGCGAAATGTTTCCTCTAAATCTCAAACCAATCAAAGGAAATCCAGCTATATGTCTTTTGTCCAAAGCTCATTCTGACGAAAGCTGGTTGTGGCACCGAAGGCTCTCACATCTCAACTTCAAAGACATCAAAAAGCTTGTCACCGAAGGTCATGTTCGGGGTCTTCCCTTGCTTATGTTTGATCGAGAACACTTGTGCACTGCATGTGAAATAGGGAAACAAAGTCGTCAAAGTCACACATCAATTATAAATACAAAAGTTGTTGAACCACTTGAGTTGCTTCACATCGACTTGTGTGGTCCATCATCAATCGAAAGCATTGGCGGTAGCAAGTATATTCTTGTTATTGTTGATGATTTCTCACATTTTACATGGGTGTTCTTTCTGAAGCACAAATCTGAGGCTACACCTAAGCTAAAGATGTTTATCAAGCAGGTTGAAGTGCAACTAAGAAAAGTCGTTCGCAACATTAGGAGCGACAATGGACTGGAGTTCAAGAACAAAGAGTTTGAAGAC
Organism: Lactuca sativa; assembly: GCF_002870075.4. Taxonomy (NCBI): domain Eukaryota; kingdom Viridiplantae; phylum Streptophyta; class Magnoliopsida; order Asterales; family Asteraceae; genus Lactuca; species Lactuca sativa. Next base: position 180,812,815 of record NC_056626.2, on the reverse strand, counting down.
TTTTTGGTAGAAAAAGGAACCAGTCACAACTTCTCTGCCCCCTACACGCCTCAACAGAACGGAATTGTCGAAAGGCGAAACCGATCCTTGTGTGAGGCAGCCCGAACTATGCTAAGTTTCGCTTCTCTTCCCTTATATTTCTGGGCTGATGCTATTGCTGCAGCATGTTTTACGCAGAATAGGTCTTATCTCAACAAGCGTTTCTCTCTTACTCCTTATGAGATCATCAATAACAGGAAGCCGAACGTAAAGTTCTTCCATGTGTTCAGCTTACGATGTTTCATCTTCAACTCCAAAGAACATCGTAACAAGTTTGACGTTAAAGCTGATGAAGGAATTTTTCTGGGATATTCTCTTACTTCAAAAGCATACCGTGTTTTAAATAAGCGTTCTAGAAAGATTGAAGAAACATATTATGTGACTTTCGATGATAGCTACGTCAAGAAGCTAAAGACTACCGAAGAAGCAATTGGAGAGATTTTCTCTCAAACAGGTCAAGTCACAGCCACGATTGCTAATTTGTTCGATCAGTTTGTGGACTTATTTGATGAACCTGAGAAAGCTACTCTCTCGGAAGCCAAGGCAGCAGACAACAAAATTGATCATCTGAAGCAAATTGTCGAAGATGCAGCCAAACAAATGGGTGAAGGAGAACAAGTTCCAAACGAACCTCCTCAGCACGGTACTTCAGGTGAGGGGGAGAATCTATTTTCTTCAAATCAACCGAACTCACACTTTCAGGGGGAGAATTCTATTCCTGTAGCACTCGAAAGCTCTGCTACACCCGAAAGTCCTGTAGCACCCGAAAGCTCTGCTACACCCGAAAGTCCTGTAGCACCAGAAAGTCCAGCTACACCTGAGAGATCTGTTGCACCCGAAGGTACGAACCAACCTGAAAATCAAAGAGATTCATCAGTCGAGGGGGAGAATTCCGATATGTTCTATGATGACGATAGTCAATCTGAAATGGAAGAAATGGTCAACGCCGAATTGAATCCATCTTATGATCCAAATTATCCTCCTCTTATCAAATGGACCAGAGATCATCCTGTATCTCAGATAGTGGGTAATGTCTCTGAAAAGGTCCTGACCCGATCCCAACTGAAGGCAAAGCAATCATCTCTATTCTCCAAAGTAGAGTTCTGCATGTATAATTCTTTCGTTTCCAAAGTTGAGCCGAAGACAGTAAACATGGCTCTTGATCATTCCGATTGGGTTCAAGCTATGCAAGATGAACTCAATGAGTTTGAAAGAAACAAGGTATGGCGCCTCATTCTAACACCTAAAGATGCCTCAGTCGTTGGTCTCAAATGGGTATTCAGAGACAAAATGGACAAGGAAGGTAATGTGATTCGAAACAAAGCTCGTCTCGTGGTGAAAGGATACTGCCAGGAAGAAGGCATTGATTACGAAGAAACTTTTGCTCCTATGGCGAGGCTGGAATCTGTTCGAATATTTCTGGCCTACGCTGCACACAAGAACTTCGAGGTCTACCAAATGGATGTAAAATGCGCCTTTCTGAATGGAGAACTTGAAGAAACGGTTTACATGGAGCAACCTCCTGGTTTTGTGAATGAAAAGCATCCAAATCACTGTTATATTCTGGACAAGGCAGTTTACGGTCTGAAACAAGCGCCTAGAGCATGGTATGAAACGCTAACTAAGTTCTTAAAGATGTCAAAATTCAAACAAGGTTCGGTTGAGCCAACCTTCTTTCGTAAGAAGGAAGGTAACCACCTTATGATAGTTCAAATCTATGTCGATGATATCATCTTTAGCTCAACGAATCCTAGCTTAACAGCTGAATTCAGAAAGCTGATGGAGACTAAATTTGAAATGAGCTCAATGGGTCCGATTAACTTTTTCCTTGGTTTAAATATTAGACAGCGACCCGAAGGCATATTTATCAACTAGGAAGCATACACCAAGACTCTTCTTGCTAAATTCGGCATGATGGGAGACTCAAAGGTCAAAGTTCCAATGGTGTTCGACACCAAACTCACACCATCCTTGGAAAAACCGGCAGTCGATATAACGTTATACCACCAAATGATTGGTTCCTTGATGTACATAACCGCTAGCAGGCCCGATATAATGTTTTTTGTGTGTTATTGTGCTAGGTTTTAGGCGAATCCTCGTGAACCAGATATGCTTGCAGTGAAAAACATTCTACGGTATCTGAAACGAACCACCTCCCTCGGTCTATGGTATCCATCAAACTCAGGTTTCTTTGTTCAAGCCTACTCAGATGCAGACCTTGGAGGATATGGTTTAGACAGGAAAAGCACCACAGGAGGCTGTCAATTCCTAGATGGGAAGTTGGTTAGCTGGAAATCAAAGAAACAAACATGTGTTTCTCTGTCTACAGCCGAAGTAGGGTACATTGCAGCTGCCTCCTGTACGTCTCAAGTGATTTGGATCCAAAGCCAGCTCCGTGATTATGGGCTCAATATGAAAAAGATCCCACTATATTGCGATTCAGGAAGTGCAATTAGGATCTATCATAATCCAGTGCAACACTCTAAGACAAAGCATATAGCACTGAGGTATCACTTTATTAAGGATCATGTGGAAGATGGAAACGTCGAAATTCACTTTGTTCGCACCAATGATCAACTGGCCGATATCTTCACCAAAGCTCTTCCTGAAGCAAGTTTCAGTAAAATTCTACAAGGGCTAGGAATGATGGAATCGGATTCAGTACCAAAAACTACTTCTCAAAACTAAAAGTTAGAAGCGAAATGAACCGAACGTTCGGGTTCGGTTCACGTGTGTGCCGAAATGAACCGAACGCTCGGGTTCGGTTCCTATTCTCTTATCTTTGCTTATCACTCAAAAGTAGTTTCTTTGGATGTAAACCTTTTGTATCCTTTTCTCAATTTGATATCTCTTATTTTCAAAGTCCTTTTCTTTTTCAAATTCTTCTTTTTTTTAACCGAAATAGACCGAACGCTCGGGTTCGGTTCCAAATTTTTTTGTGTCTGTTTTTTTTCTTTTTTCTTTCATTAAATCAAAACTTCCAATTTTTTTTTTCAAAACTCTAAAAACAATTTTTTTTTGTGTTCGTTAATATATTTTTTTGTGTGGATATTTGTGGGGAAATTCTTTTATTAGTTAAGTGTCCCTAGAAGCATGCTGTTGTATGTGTCCAAAGCCTCACCTGATTCTGAATAATAGCCTTACTGACTTGGTATATACAAACCTTGTCTTCCCAATTAGGCTTTTATATTTATTCTAATCATGAGCTGCCTTACTCTCTTCTCACATGAGATAAGATTTTTCTGCTTGGTCCTTATTTCAATAGCAGAGGTACTTTGGTTTCTTTACACCATCTCAACTATTTTTCTCCATCATATTTCGATCTCATACACGTAACCCTTGAGACTCTCAGAAATTACCACTAAGGTTTATGGTTACACAATTTCTGTGTTCATGATCTTAGCTTCGGGCCACTACGTGCTAAGTGAAACCCTCAATTCACTACCTTCTATGCATTGATGGTGAACAATTAACTTTGCTCTAGTTTTCACTAAAGAATTGACGAATTCAGCCTTAAGGCTGTACCTTGAAATCTCTGAATTTTATCTTTGTGTGATTCCTATGAAATTGTTAAATCCCATAACATTTCTTCCCATGGAATCCAGTTTTAATTTTTTTATGAGATTTTAGCTACAAATATTTTCACCATGCCACTTAAATTCTTTTCAACCCTACTTGTTCAACAGACTACATTGGTCTCACAAGTACTTCAGTCAATTTCTGTCTTATGTCAAGATCAAGAATTCTGAACTGAAGCGAAAGCCACCCAAATTAGCTAGATTAACAGATGCCTTTCAACACTTCTCAATAAGTGTCTGATCATAATTCAACGGGAAACCAAACAAACACTTTAAGGTCTCTCTTGACTTTGAAAGAAGAGATTCGTGCCCGGGATCCATTGTTTCATGTCTTTATTGACATCACAATTTCCCACATATGTGTTGCTTTATTTCTTTTTCTTTTACACACTAAGCACGAAAATCTTTTTGATTTTCCATAATTCTGGTTTCATTATTTACAAGCCATTTTTTGAAGTTATAAAAGAGTTGTGGCTCACAATGTTACACGTGCTCATTCTACTTTATGATGACAACTCATACTAAAGGGATAAGTTGCTGACTCAGCCGAAAATCCAATCAATTTGATATTTCAAACGGCGCTTGAAGGACAGGCGTGCGAAGTGGAACCGTTTTTGACACTTCAAACGACGCCTGATGGGAAAGCGTGTGAAATGGGACAGTTCTTCTCTCTCCTGCGTCATCATTGGGGATCCCAAATGTCACGCGCCAATCACCTAAGGAAACCCTTCGTATTTTCCTCGAAGATTTGGGAACAGATTCTTCTCTCTCCTCTCACCACGGTATAAAAGGTAACTTTGACCCTTATTTACCTCTTTACTGCACCCAAAATTCAGAGAGCAAGAAAAGCTTTGATTATTCTCTTGTTCATCATCTCTCCCAACTTCTTCACTTCAATGGCGGGCTCATCTTCTGTTCATGCCACATCCCACATTCTGCCGATTCGTCCTCAACAAAGCCTGATCATCGATCTCACTCCACACGTTTACGATGCCTTTATGTTACCGATCATTGAATGTCTCAAATATTCGCCGCTAGCTCCCGCTCTCACCAAAGTTGAAGCTATTCCAATGGAGTGTTTATCGCAAATCTTCGCCACAGCTCATTATGATAAGTCTGTTGATAGAATTTTCTTCGACATTCTTGATCACAAGGCATCCATCTCCAAGCAGCGATTATGTTTGCTTTTAGGGCTTGAACCCGATTCATCTAGGGTTAACCCTGAATCCATTCTAGTGGGTCAGTTGTTTTCCATGTTTTATAACATGTGATACAATGAGGTTCTGACGACGGTCACTAAGTTCAAGAAATCGTGCTTGCCTCCTCAGTGGAACGGGTTATTTACAGTTTTATTCAAGGGGTTATCGGAACGCAGTGCCGGTTCAGACGGAGTGAGTTGTCTGTTCATAACTATTCTTTATGGGGTATACAACGACATCAACCTTGACTATGGGTCGGTTTTATGGCAGCAGCTGATTCAGAGTCTTTCCTCTACATCTCGCCATTCCGAGATCTCCTACGCTCGCTTCTGGACGCTGATCACAAAATGGGTGATGGACAAGTATCACGTCCCAATTGTTGCTGATTCTCCACTCTCTTCGATAGGTACTTTCCATACTACGAAGATTATTGTCTCCGATGCATCTAAGTTTTAGTTCATTGGCTCCATCCCTGACTCGATGTTTGGAGATGTTCCTAGCGACAGCCACATCATCAGAACCTACAAGGAGTTTCGTCGCTCTGGTCCTAGAGAGCTCACTCCTGATATGATTAAGTCCATTCATGATGCTGATAGGCCCGCTCCAAGGGGAAAGAAAAATGAAAAGGGAAAAGACAAGCAGGTTGGCAGGGAGCGAAAAACCCTTCTCCGAAGAAACGCAAATCTACCAAGGCGGCTCAATCTCCTCCACTGAAGAAGAGGAAAACCCAACCTAGGCGAAAGCTGATACTTGCTTCCTCCTCAAGCGAATATGAGGAAGAAAATTCAGACTCCGAAGAGTCCCCCCGTGGTAACACTCCTCCATGATCGCCTACCCCAGAGGTACATGTTTCCAGTCCACCTGTCTCTTCTCCACCAATCTCCATTTCTATTTCCATTCCCCCCATAACCTCCACCACTCAAATTCCACCCACTTCTATCCCAGTACCCACTCCCATTTTCACTGAAGCTACCACAACAACCGCTGAAGTAAGAACCAACGTATCTGATATGGGGGTTCCTACTAAAGCACCCGAACTCACTCCCACTACCGAACATACATCAAAACCCGAACCTACTTCCACAACCGAGCCTCCACCATCACCTCCACCCTCATCTCCTGCTCTCTCCGTAGCCAATGAAGAACCTTTTCTTGGTGGGGAGAACATGACATTTGATTCGGTCTATTACAGTCCGTATCAGGTGCAAAGTGATGATGACGATGATGCTCCTGTCACCAAGAAGCATCTCAAGGAGCTTCACGAGAAGATTGATTCTCTCATTGCTTCCTCCTCTTTTTCATCACAGTCTACCATCTCCGAGGTTGCTATTCAGAAGATTGTTGATGCTTTCACTAAAGCTCATGAAGCCTCCATCAGCTCAGCCACTGCCGCTATTGAGGCCTCCACCAAGGCCTGTGCTGCTGCGACCGAAAAAGTCGAAAACTATTTGCTGATGCTTCTTCTCTTTTGCAGTTTTTACAGGAAACTGCCGATGCCAGTAAAACGAAGCTTGACCCTATTGTCAACAAGCTGGCTACCTCAGTTGCCTCAGAACTGCAGTCCTTCGCCAATCTTCATCAAACTCTCACTGATGACAACTCAACGTTTAAGGTGACTATTAAGGAGCGCCTATCTAAGCTACAAGAAGATCTAGCTGCCGAGAACTCCCTCATGGACGCTCTCGCTCGAAAGACCACTGCTCTCAAGTTCAAGAATCTTCAACTTTCCAATTCTCAAAAGGAAATTGAATCTCTTCGATCTGAACGAGAGGTTATTTCATCATGTGTTTCGGATGTCCACGCCACCCTTTCCAATATCATTGAAGCCCATGATCCGATTCTGAACTACTCGGTGAGGCGTACTCTCGCAGAAAAGCTTGCTCCTGCCCTTTCTCTCCTGAGCAAAATTGAAGGGCTCCTTGAGTTCGTGTCCATTCCGAAACAAGGGGGAGAGGATATATCTCAACCGCCTCCCACTTCTACAGCAACAAAAACAACCGAACCTCCTTCAACAAGACAAGCCTCAGGTTCGGGTGTCAAAGACAAAGGGAAGAAAATTGCTGAAGAGAGTGATGACGATAAAGAGACGATTGTAGATCTCTTAAAGAAGCAAGGTCGTGATAAGGATGCTGATATGAGCGCTCGCGTTGCCAGAGAGGCTGAGGAAACTGAAAGAAAAATGAAAGAGGCTCATGACCTTCTTGAGAGTAGGAAAACCCTTTTTCCTCCATGGACTCTTGAGAAGCTTTTGAAGGAAGCGATTGAAACTCCCAACATTTTGTGGCTTGAACCGGTGATTTCACTGGATCGCATCAATTCTGTCGATTCACAGTTTGACATGCCACTAACCCGGAAGGCCTTCATCTTCCATGCCTTTGATAACATTGCTGATATCCCTCATCCTTATCCAAAGGTTCATAGGGATCTCGTCGAATTCTACCTGAAGGCTGCTCAACCACGGTATCAAACTTGGAGCGCTCAGAAGATAATCAACGTTCGGGTCCTCAAGCCGTTTCGAGAAGGAAACTTCATGAACATTCGGTTCAAGGTGCTGAGGGGTTCTGCTAAGACCGAACATGCCATATTGCTTGCTAATCTTCCCAATTTGAATCCACATGATTGGATAATTTTGCACAACATCCTCCTCACAAATGAAGCAGAGTATGGTCCGATTATTGATCACTTCAAGAGGATGCTTGTATGCTACATAATGGAAGTTGCCAAGATGGATCAGGAGATCGCTAGCATCTTCAAGAAAAAGCCCACTATCTCACCTGTTGGCTCTGCCAGTGACATGAACATGATGCAGATGGGAAAGATTGACCCGAAACACAATTCTGTCATGTTTACCAGAAACGAAGGCCAAAAATGCTTGTTCGCTTTGGCAGACAAACATCTATACACCACCGCATGCCTGGAACATGTTTTGGGAATCATTCATCGTTGCAGGCAGAATTCGGCAGACGATAAGAAGTACTTCGATGACATGATCCAGTGGTACATTCGCTTCAGACAGACAATCCTCGCTCTCATCCCTCATCTGTTTGAAACCACTAAGAAGGTTCCTGCAGCTGGACCCAGCAAGAAGAAGTGATAGTCTCGCTCCAATTGACGCAAAGGGGGAGATTGTTAGGTCCAGATAGTGTTGTGTCTTGGGCTCGATATTTAGTCCATTTAATCTCTGGTATGGGCCTGTCCATCCGTGAGTTATTTTGTAGGGTTTAATATTTATAGATGCTTGCATGCATCCTAGAACATAAGATTTGATAGAGAATTTAATAGCGTTCATTGTTCTTGTCTTTTGTAACCCTAATATCCTCTATAGCGGAAGTTCTTCATCGAGATCTGCTGAGGATTGAATCGATTGAATCATACGACACATTCAGATTCATTCTTGTGCTTTATCTTACTGTTTTTCGCTATCTTGATTTACTTGTTATAAGATATAATCGATCAAAGAGTTTTATAAACTCATCATATATAGAAGAGGGTAATATTGGTAATTCAATTGTTCTTGAAACTTGGAAGGAGGATGAAGAATCCATAGGTAATCAAGAAGATTGTCTGGATGAGGATGGTATAAATTACAATTGAAAAAAGAAAACCAAAAAGACAAAAATGGGTCGGGGGAAGATCTAGATTTTTCTCCGGGTTTTACTCCAAAAGTTTCCAACCATGATGCTAATAGTACTGAGAACCAGATGCATGTTTATTTCTGTTAAGCCTAGAAGCCCCTTACACAAAAAAAGCAACAACGACAACATCCATTGGCTCCTACAAACATCTTCTCACTTAGCGATAATAATGTGGAGCTCCTCAGCAAGCGCCTTTTGTGGATCTGCAACATGGTCTTTAGGCTAAGGGACAAGAAATTTTTTGAAGTTATAAAAGTATTACTTTGGCTAATCAAGATGCTTCCAATGATACCAAAATCTAGAACTCGTCTCCTGCAAAGTATCAAGAAAAGATTTCAATAGAAAATGTAAACTTATCTCAACAAGAAGGCAAGGATATGTGGATTCACACTCTTTGCAAGTTGATTCGGGTAAACCTATAAAAAAACCAAAGGGTTTCTCGTTATTGGAAGAGTTAAATGCTTTTATTGATATCAGTTAAGTTATGGGCTATGGGATGGATGGGTGTACTCAAAACATACACGGGATTATTAATGCTTATGGATGAGTAAATGGTTTCCAATGAAGTTTCTTTCTTTGAATGTTTAAGGCCTTAAAAAGGTTGGAAAGTGTCATGGGTGACCGGTTTGTGTAATAAACAGAGAGTAAATTTTTTATCGTTGCAAGAGACCAAAATGTGGCGATTTGATCTTTTGGTATTTCAATCTTTATGGGGTAATAATGCTTTTGAGTATTATTTTAGATTATATAGAGGTTTGTCTGGAGTAATATTGTGTATATGGAATAGAGCTACTTTTATCAGCAACAAATGTTTTTGTAGAGATAATTATATTGTTATTGACAGAGTTTGGGTGCTAGCACACACCAATTGCTTGTAATCTCTATATATGAACCTTAATGAGTTAAGAAGTTATGGGAGAAATGTTTGGGTTTTATGCCCATATAGAATGGATAACTTATTGTAATGTGAGATTTAAATGAAGCGCGTGTTAAAAGTGAAATATATGAGTCTATATTCCATCCCACTTCAAGAATTTTGACCTACGACCACATTTTTTCAAAATAGTTTTGCTACATTTATGAAAAAATATGATCAATTTGTTATAAAGTGTGGCAAATCATCATTGGTAAAATCCTAGATTATTTTCGTCACATTTAAAAATAGTAATGGTTATCGTTCCGACGATTAGTATATATATATATATATATATATATATATATATATATATATATATATATATATAGTCACATATAGAAATCTAATGCAGCAAAAATTATATACCTATGGTCACTAATAGTGTACTAGGCCACTAATCCGAGGAAATCCATTACCAGCCTGGTACTTAACTGGTCGGCGTTATAGGCACCACAACTTGTTTCAGAGAAATATAAATTCGAATATATCATACGGAAGTATCAGAACCATATCCCAGGAAACATGCAAAAGAAATGGTACGAAACAAATAAAATAAACAAGGAAAAGACAAGAGACATGCCTACATACATACCAAATAATAGATGAAGGTCTGGTCAAGGATATAAACTCTTCTAACAACGGGCAACCCATAAATACCCCAGAGACATGATAATCCAGGGAGTGAAAGGTAAGGAAAAAAAGAGCAATCATACATAGCATTAAGGCAACTCTAGAAATCTCAATCTATTTTAGGCACCGGAGAGCTATGCTAGGGTCCAACCCTCGGCATAGTTCTTTGACCTAGCACTTGTTATCTTAGGTAGAACGGATTCCTGAACACTTATTGGATTGATACCTTTGGGTGAGAGAGCGAAATAGGCACCTAGAGTTGGTCGTAACAACATTGGCGCCATCAGTATTATGAGGGTTCCAGAGTGACAAACAAATGGAATACCCAAAAAGAAGATCAAAAATTAAACACCAAGGGCAGGCCAACATTTCAAATTGTAAAGTAAAGGAAATAAACTACCCATTACATGCAGGAGAAAAAGACACTGAGCATTTACACGATATGCTTAATGGTGAAAAAAGACATATTGCTCACCACCAAGAAGATGGGACGATACTTATATATGGACAAATATGAGATATATGCATTCATAAGATATACCGGGATAGTGGGAGTTTGGCTAAAATTATGTACGACAACTGCTTCTCATAGTTACCGGAGCAAACAAGAAAAAAGATGAAACAACCAACATGGCATTTAACAAGCTTTGCGGAACATTCTATGTGGCCGAAAGGGATACTTTCTGTCCCATTAACTTTAACAGATCAGATAACACAAGCCAAGAATACGCATACAATAGCTTTCACAATCATGCAATCAGTGTCACCATACAATAACATATTCGGGAGAAGCGTAATGAGAAAGTTCGGAGAAATCATGTCAACGATCCATGACGCGGTTTGGTTCTGAACAAAAAACGTATATGGAACGATCCACAAAAAACTACAAATGGGACCTATGGCGATGGTCGTAGAGAATAAAGCCAGTATGAATATGTCGGGAAAAAACGCATGCAAATAACGGATTAGAAGAAATTATAATCAATAGCACATATCCAGACCAAGTAACTAAGATTGAGAATTTTATGAAAACATTTAGTTACTTTAATAATTCATTACACTTATAATGGAAGGTTTCGTCCTATCCTACCCGTTCGGCTAACGACCCTCCACTAGTCAAGAGTGCGGTGGGTAAGAGTGGATACCCATTCAATCGCCATTTTATAGGCAATTTCCTTAAACACCCCTTATAGACCAGCTTCGTGAATGAGGCCTACTAACGGTAAGACTGACTTTTACTCATACATATATAATGTTAGACTTTTAATGTTATATATAGTATAGGGTGTATTTTACACTTTTAAAATACTAGGTGGTTTAATTTAACAATTATACTTTTAATTCAATTAAATTGTTAACCTAAACTTTTATGGATTTATTAAACTTCTTTTAATTATACACCTTAATTAATTAATAAAACCATAAGGGAGTGATTTGAACTTTTCAAAACATTACTAGGGTTTTAGAATTTAACATTCCTAATTAAACTTTTAATCAACTTTTAAATTCCAAAACTTGAGGGCAAGTTTTGAAACATTTCAAAACATTAGGGTTTAGAATTTAAAATTAAACTATTAATCAAAATTTAAATTCCAAAACTTGAGGGCAAGTCTTGAAACCTTTTTCAAAACATTAGGGTTTCAACTATTTAAATTTCAAAACAACAAAACTTTTTGGGTTCAAATTTAAACTATAAAACCTAAAAGGGAAAATATTAAACTTTTCAAAGCACAAGAATCAAATAACAAATAATCTAAATTAACATTTAATCACATAATTATCCATATTTGATTTATTTAATGATTTCTTGCAAAACAATTTACCAATTTAATCAAAATAATTAATCAATTATCACATAAGGAAACAAATATTTTATTAATTGATAAATATCTTCAATTAGATCAAGAATATAGTCAAATATATCATAAAATCGGATTTATATTGATCTAATATGATAAGGCAACTATCCTTAAGCAAAAACAACAAGAAATCCTGAAGTTTACTCCATCTGACGAGTTGACTCGTCGAGTCAAGCACGGACTCGTCGAGTCAGCATGGACTCGGCGAGTTCCGCTATGGACTCGGCGAGTCCAGCCTCCAGAACACCAAAAATCGAATTTATCAAACATATAATGCATCAATACAATAGAAACCAGTCTAGGCTCTGATACCACTGATGGGTTTTGGTCATAAGACATCCTATGTGCTCATACAAACCCTAATGTTTGGATCTAGGTTTCTCTATTGTACATGCAAGTTATCCAAGACTATAAACCCTAATTCTAGCATTCAAGTAATCATATTAACATGAGAATAGGTTTAAGATGTTACCTTGATTGTTATGTAGCAATAACAATCCCAAATCTCCTTGTATTGACTTTAGAAAGCTTAGAGTCACAATTGTCACTCCTCTAATGGTTCACAAACACCATAAGCAAGAGGATGAAGGGGAGAGAGGATGGAGGCTACCCAAAAACGTCTATAAACCCTAGAGAAGTCTTAGCCCCATTTTTGGGTCATAAGGGTCACATATATATAGGAGGCTATTAGGGTTATCTAACAAGGAAACCCTAATTTGGATGCTTAAGCCCTAAGCAACCCATGGACTCCTTTATTTAGGGCCTTGGACGATTTCCTTATGGGTTTCCCCATAGAATTCGTCCACTCCATAATTTAAGACAATCCATAGCCCAAATTGCAATTATCCCATAATTACAATTCTAGTCCCTTAAGTTTAGTTAATCTCTTTTAGTCACAAAACTAATTACCAATTAATTCTTGACTAATATTAATTAAACATTATGATTTCTCCTTTAATATATTATTCACATAGTATATTAATAAATCATATTTAATCCTTTCTCTCCATATTTCATCCTATCAAGTTGCTTTGGTGAAGACAACCCAAAAGGACCATGCACCATCGGGTCAAGTACATACCAAAACAGTTATGGACCTAGACACTAATCCAACAGTCTCCTACTTGGATAAGTCTAATAACTATTCTGCGTATGACTTCAGATCCTGATCTGCAATCGTAGCTTTCCAAAGCCGCTGTCAACTTTGATCCTATCAGATACGCGTGTCCTTAAGATAAGGGATCATATATTCCTCCATTCTAGATATCATATGAGACATGATTTCAAATCATTCTCTTTGTACTATTTCTTGAATTTCGATTTATGACGACTGACTAATTGAACAAATCAAATTAGCCCTAGCCCGGCCGAGCATTTACGTTTGTCATCACTAAATCATCGAGGGGCCCAAAGATATCGCTTTTATCCTACCTTGGATAAAAGGAACGGATAAACTTTGATACAATGCTTGCTTGCACTTACTCACCGAATCACACACAACAATATGTTTTATAACACCAAGTTACTAGTGCGTTTACATATTATTAATGTGCAACCGATTTGCAAGATACAACTCACACATCTCGGTTTCAAGAATATAAGATGTTGTCGTCTCACCAATCACTCGTGATACAATTCATGGAGTGATCCAAGTGAGCGTGGGTTTAATCCAATGCTCAAATCATATTCATAAGCACTCATGAACGTTGCAACAAACATTTTCTTATGTCTAATATTCTTTTAGACAATCCACACACCAATTCACGACAGTCTTCATTCATATCTACTACCAACATATGAACGACTGTGGCCCGTTCGAATAATTCGATTATTCTTAATAAATTCAATTATTCTGGAAGTGAAAACATGCAAATGTGAAACACAAGAATAATACTAATCCCATATGGCCTCAAACCTTTGAGTATAAATAAAACTCCTTTTATTTATCACCATATTGATTACTCATTATTTGTCGTTTCGGGTAATCAACTTCTTACTTGAATTATTACACTTGTCCTATGCTCCTAGCATGCACACAACGTTTACCCATGGTTCTTACTTTGTGAAATAGATCAAATTGAACACATTTCCAATCATTCTCATTTCACAACTCCAAATCCTTTTTCATAAGTGTAAGAATATCAAATTCTTGCCACTTATAGAATATGTTAGATTCTAACATTTTATGCAATGATCCTTTTGAAATGTCACTGCACCAAAGTCACAAAGACTATTGCCAATGATATTACAAAGTTCTCTATTGGAGATTGTTACAAGACAATTCCTTAGATATGATGTCTCTCACTCAAAGTACATTCCTTTGAACATCCTTTCCATACAAGTTTCTAATCTAGTCATAGATTTTCAATATCCAATTCTCAATATGGACACGTTTTCATATTTTCCATATGACAACTCATTCTTAATAGAATCTTATCTATTCGTAATGATGTCGATATGGTCCATCCAATATGGAAACATTTCCATAATTTCCATATGACAACTCATTCTCAATAGAATCTTTTCTATGTCGATATGGTCCATCCAATACCATGCTTCCAACTACTCACAAGCGACCAATCCTCGTCAAACTTTGGATTGTCCTTTGATAGTTGTTTAATTAATTATTTTAGTCAAAACCAACTCTAGTCCCTTTTCCCTCTAAATGCGCTCGACATTTGGAAAATTTTAGAATGTTCAAACATTAAGGCATTTGCAATCGATCCTATACCCGAAGCGTATGGGACACGACGCATAATGTTTTATTTGCTATGTTCTCAAAATTCGAATTGTGAAGAGGAATGCCGTAATCATAATTGAAATTTTAAGAACACACTATGTACCCTTGACTAAATTTATTAACATTTCTCAACCTGATCCTTTAGATTTGAAATGAAGCATAATATTCTCTCCCTTAATTATAGCAAAACAACTTTACAACCCTTACGACTTTGCAAGGTATAACTCTTGTTTTCTATAAATAATATTGCCAACTTGCAATACGTGCCTTAATAATCATACAACCATAACATTTATGCTCCCACTATCATGATGATTATTATAAAACATAACACTTATGCTCCCACTAGCATTGACATGTATTTAGAAACAGCTTAACTTTCAGAAAAACAATGCTTATTGAATTTCTTAAGTTCATGTTTTTAATACTTAGTTCTTTGATAATCTTTTATCAAGGCTTCTTGAACTTATACACCTTTGCCTTAGATAGTTCATATGTGTGTGTAAACAATTGCCAAACCTCACAATTCAAATTATGGAAAGGGATACCGTAACTATAATCGAATTCGAGAATGCAATTTTACAATCACTATCTTCTTAAAATCTTTCTTAGTGAAAGCATTTCCTCATAATCATTTTCATGAAGGAGGAAATCTTATGACACTTATATTTAAACGGTGTATTTGTTCCTATCCATGTGAATTTGTCAAAACCAAAATTTACGACAAATTCAAACTCATATGAATCGAACTTTCATAATCTCGATTTCTTGTCTTATGGTAGCACAGCTGCCCACCATGTCTTCCAAGTAGTTAAGCAGCTCACCTTTTCTTATCAATGTACTTTCCATTGATCAAGGTCCTTGCCTTTTATGCATTCAAATGAGAACTCATAGGACTCACATGCATAATTAACTCGATTGGATTGGCACATAAACAAAATAATGTCAACACTATAGGTTGTAAACCTCAACTCGTGTGCTAGTGATGATCGATAAGGTTTATTTGATTTGTTCTTGAAACCTTTCAAGACCATTAGGACTCCCACTGACTCCTTGACATATAAGATTCTCTTGTCAAAACATTTCTTGACAAACAAATATTCAAGAGTTAGTGTAGCTTTTATCAAAACTCTTCATAAATTGGTCCTAGTTGGTCTTTGTCTTTTCCAAGACATCACAACTTTCCACATTTGATTAATGTTATAAACCTTCTTAATGCTTTTCCAATCAATGTCACAATCTTAACTCTAAGACTTGTTTTGGAACGAAGTATGATTGACTTCTTGATTTAACCATTTCTTCAATTCTTGATTCCTCTTCTTAGACATACAATTGTACTAAGACTCACTTAGAGGATTAATTGAGATATGGTACTTAATCATTAAGACCTATCATAAAGCATAAAAGCTACTCTCCCTTCTTCTTAGAATGGAGAAACTTTTATCTTTCTACCTTCATGATTCTTCTTATTCATTTTGCTATTGATTTAAACTTTTTCAATCAATTCATAATTACACTTAATCTTGTAAGTATAATCATATTTACTAAACCTTTAGTAAATCATGACGAATATCATTGTTACTCTTATGGTGGACTTGATCAACACGCAACTTTGTGTGCTCGATTTCCTAGACAATTTGTCAATGAATTAGTCTAATTTCCAAATATGAAATTTCTCATTAATCGTGCAACCAAATTGCAAGATTCCAAGTTTCTGTCCAATTGAAACTTGGGCGATGAGAAAATCTCCCTATTTGGTAAACTCTCGACTTTCCATAAATAACATAATAAGAACCAAATCCATTATTGCTAATAATAGAAACCTTCAAACATCAATTTTTCATATACGGCATTGCAAGGATAAATAAATAATATAAAATCAAAAATTTATTTATTGCGGAAAAATTTGTCCTTACAATGCACTGCATTGAAAAACTATGCTAATACATCTTTCTTAGCTATCTAATTCTAACTCTAAGTAGTAGCTCAAGAATCTAATCTTCAAGAAATGCGATTAAAATCCATTCCTTCATGGTTAGATTCTGCTCACTTCTTCCCTTAAGCTTCCTTTCTTTTCTTCGATCCTACAAAACATCAATTGCAATCTTATCACATTATGTATTAGGAATCTAGAATAGAAGCTTAAAAGAGTTAGTTAATGGATTTTACCTATATTAGAGCCATATGTTTCGACTCTCCTATCTCTTAGATCTCTTAGGTAAATGGGACAGCTTCATCTCCAATGCCCTTTCTCTTGGCAATAAAAGCAAATTGAATCTTTTGGAACATGACATGGAACTACTTTAGACATTGCCTTTCGATCATAGCATGTCTTTCGTTGCCATCGTCTATATCCATAGAGGTCTTGAAGGCAGATTCACCAATCAACTTTGCTTTTCTATTGCGCCAAACCATTGCTGATTCAGCAGCAATAAGCATATAGGTGAGATCTATAAGGGTCACGTCGCGTTTCATCATATAATACTCTCTTACGAACTCACTATATGAGTTAGGAAGTGAATGAAGAACCCAATCAACAGCCATTTCCTCACAGACAACGGATCCCAACATTCTTAACCTATCAATGTGTGACTTCATCCCTAGGACGTGTGCACACACCGACTTTCCTTCTTTATGTTTACTTGCCAAAAGGGCTTGAGTGATCTTGAACTTTTCAAGCCTTCGAACTTGTGGGTTCGGGAGAATAATTGGAGGAGGTGGAGGAAATGAAACATGATTTCTTGTTCCTCGATCGAATCGTGGAATATCATATTCATGTGGAAAGCTTGTTCCACGGGATTTGGGAAGACCATAGTTGTCGAACTTTCACATCTACAAAACGGGAGAAAACAAATTCAAGTTAGTTGATTGATTGAGTCCTTAGTAAATCACCCAAATGATATACTAAGGCTAGGACCCAACACAATATTCTACAACTCGGGAGAGGGATGTCGTAACCCAAATTCCAGAACATTTGAAGGTAAGTGAATGACGATTCACTAATTTCCACCATGAAAAACGAATTTTTTTTAAGTTTTAAATCTATGAAAACTCCTAGATCCTTTGAGATTCATTGAACTTTCAATGACATGTTTAAATCTCGATATGCCCCTCTTGTTTGTCACTGGGATGCCGAGGATCACAAAGCGGGTGTGAATAACCATGCAAACTTACATGGTTCCCTCACATGTTACAATCACCTATTCGATGTGCCGGTAAACCACACACGCTCCACCGAACTATGAAAAACATTGAGTCACCCTTTTCTACCATTTCTTAGAACCATTTAGTGTGCCGGTAAACCACACACGCTCCACTAACGTCTTTGCAAGGGCACAAAGTGTAATTTCATGGAATTGCATCAATTCACTTTTGCCTAAGTAACTAAGATTGGAAATTTTATGAAAACATTTAGTTACTTTAATAATTCATTATACTTATAATGGAAGGTTTCGTCCTATCCTACCCGTTCGGCTAACGACCCTCCACTAGTCAAGAGTGTGGTGGGTAAGAGTGGATACCCATTCAATCGCCATTTTATAGGCAATTTCCTTAAACACCCCTTATAGACCAGCTTCGTGAATGAGGCCTACTAACGGTAAGACTGACTTTTACTCATACATATATAATGTTAGACTTTTAATGTTATATATAGTATAGGGTGTATTTTACACTTTTAAAATACTAGGTGGTTTAATTTAACAATTATACTTTTAATTCAGTTAAATTGTTAACCTAAACTTTTATGGATTTATTAAACTTCTTTTAATTATACACCTTAATTAATTAATAAAACCATAAGGGAGTGATTTGAACTTTTCAAAACATTACTAGGGTTTTAGAATTTAACATTCCTAATTAAACTTTTAATCAACTTTTAAATTCCAAAACTTGAGGGCAAGTTTTGAAACATTTCAAAACATTAGGGTTTAGAATTTAAATATACATCAAAATTAAACTATTAATCAAAATTTAAATTCCAAAACTTGAGCGCAAGTTTTGAAACCTTTTTCAAAACATTAGGGTTTCAACTATTTAAATTTCAAAACAACAAAACTTTTTGGATTCAAATTTAAACTATAAAACCTAAAAGGAAAAATATTAAACTTTTCAAAGCACAAGAATCAAATAACAAATAATCTAAATTAACATTTAATCACATAATTATCCATATTTGATTTATTTAATGATTTCTTGCAAAACAATTTACCAATTTAATCAAAATAATTAATCAATTATCACATAAGGAAACAAATATTTTCTTAATTGATAAATATCTTCAATTAGATCAAGAATATAGTCAAATATATCATAAAATCGGATTTATATTGATCTAATATGATAAGGCAACTATCCTTAAGCAAAAACAGCAAGAAATCCCGAAGTTTACTCCATCTGACGAGTTGACTCGTCGAGTCAAGCATGGACTCGTCGAGTCAGCATGGACTCGGCGAATTCAGCTATGGACTCGGCGAGTTCAGATATGGACTCGGCGAGTTCAGCTATGGACTTGGCGAGTCCAACCTCCAGAACACCAAAAATCGAATTTATCAAACATATAATGCATCAATACAATAGAAACCAGTCTAGGCTCTGATACCACTGATGGGTTTTGGTCAGAAGACATCCTATGTGCTCATACAAACCCTAATGCTTGGATCTAGGTTTCTCTATTGTACATGCAAGTTATCCAAGACTATAAACCCTAATTCTAGCATTCAAGTAATCATATTAACATGAGAATAGGTTTAAGATGTTACCTTGATTGTTATGTAGCAATAACAATCCCAAATCTCCTTGTATTGACTTTAGAAAGCTTAGAGTCACAATTGTCACTCCTCTAATGGTTCACAAACACCATAAGAAAGAGGATGAAGAGGAGAGAGGATGGAGGCTGCCCAAAAACGTCTATAAACCCTAGAGAAGTCTTAGCCCCGTTTTTGGTTCATAAGGGTCACATATATGTAGGAGGCTATTAGGGTTATCTAACAAGGAAACCCTAATTTGGATGCTTAAGCCCTAAGCAACCCATGGACTCCTTTAATTAGGGCCTTGGACGATTTCCTTATGGGTTTCCCCATAGAATTCGTCCACTCCATAATTTAAGACAATCCATAGCCCAAATTGCAATTATCCCATAATTACAATTCTAGTCCCTTAAGTTTAATTAATCTCTTTTAGTCACAAAACTAATTACCAATTAATTCTTGACTAATATTAATTAAACATTATGATTTCTCCTTTAATATATTATTCTCATAATATATTAATAAACCATATTTAATCATTTCTCTCCATAATTCATCCTATCAAGTTGCTTTGGTGAAGGCAACCCAAAAGGACCATGCATCATCGGGTCAAGTACATACCAAAACAGTTATGGACTTAGACACTAATCCAACAAAAATTTCCATTTGGACTAAGGAATGCAGGGGAAACATACCAGAGGCTAGCAAATAAAGTTTTTGAGCCACAAATCGGTAGAATCATTGAAGCCTATGTGGATGTCATGGTCGTCAAAAGCAAAAATGACAGCTACTTCCTGCAAGACATAGCGGAAACCTTTGCCAACTTAAGAGCCGCAAACATGAAATTGAACCCACAAAAGTGTATATTTGGGACGGAAGAAGGAAAATTCTTAGGACACATCATCACAAAGGATGGAATAAAAGCGAACCCTAAAAAGATGGAAGTACTACTAGAAATGCGATCACCGAAGAAAATAAAAGAGGTGCAAGCACTAAATGGTAAATTGGCATCATTGGGACGTTTCCTGGCCAAATCTATAGAGAAAACATACCCTTTCTACAAAACGCTAAGAAGAGTATTAGACAAAACGATTTCCCGATGCACAGAAGAAGCTGAGAGCACATTCCGCAAACTCAAAATTACGTTAGCCGAGCTACCACTCTGACATCGCCGATCCCGGGTGTGGTTTTAACCATGTACTTGGCGGCATCAAGAACGAAAACCGGTGCAGTACTGGTGGCAAACAGAGAAGATAAACAAATACCCATATATTTTGTAAGCCGTATACTACAAGGAGCAGAGCTGGGGTACTCAGATATGGAAAGATATGGAAAAACTAGCGTTATGCTTAGTTAACGTGGCAAGAAGACTAAGAAGGTATTTCTTGGCATATACCATTGAAGTACTCACAATACTGCATTGCATCAAGTAATCTTACAACCAGAGAAGTCAGGGAGACTAGCTAAATGGGTCATGGAATTGGGAGAACACGAAATCATTTTCAAACCACGAACTAACATAAAAGCACAGGCACTAGTAGACTTCATCACTGAAATAAGAGGCCAAAGGGAAGTGTCATCGATACATGGATCAGATGTCAATATCAAAAGCACAGACACAATGCAAGAAAACCAATGGAAATTGTTTTCAGATGGGCCCTCCTATACAAAAGGTGTGGGAGCTGGCTTGATATTAATGTGCCCATATAGAGAAGAGGTAACCTACATGTTAAGTTTCAATTTTCATGTATCAAACAACGAATCGGAATACAGAGCACTCATTTCAGGATTGCAATTGGCTATCAAGATGGGGTGTGAACACATACATGCCTTTATAGACTTGATGATAGTGACACTTTAGAACTAAAACACCTTCTATTTCTTTATGCTTATCAACATGACCAACTTAAAGGACGCATTGCGATTAATACAGCTGGCATGCACCAATACCACTACTTGGTCACGTCCTAAAGCCAACCAAAACCCTTATTCTTTTTTCATTAAAATAAAGAAATAACATACCAGGAAACATAAATGAAAACTTGTTTCTTGGATTGTTGTTGTGGATAAAGTGATGGCTAAATTTTCCTATTGGAAAGTTAAGACTGTGTCAGTTGGAGAAACATGAAATTTTATATATTCAATATTAGGAGCTTTACTGATTTATTATATGTCTCTTTATAAATCTCCTATACGCATTTTAAAGAAATTAGACGCTCTTCGCAATAACGTTTTTGTAGGGGTTTATTTGGATGAAAGAAAATTTACTAGGATAAGCTGGAATAAAATGTTGGCTCATAGGAAAGTTGGTGATTTAGAGTGGAGTAGTCTCTTTACTATGAATAGAGCTATACATTTCAAGTGGGTGCGATGCGTTTTCTATATCATTAAGGAAATTTATCATCCTAAAGGTGTAATTAGGTGTTCCATACCGTCTAACAAGAACTCTGTTTGGTTGGATATTTTTAAGTCTTTGGAGAATCTTAGATTCAAGGATGTTAGTATTTTACCTTTGTGTAAAAAGAAACTTGGTGATGATGAGTTGATTTTGTTTTGGTATGATATTTGGTTAGGGGACATTTCTCTAAAAAAACATTTTCGTAGATTTTATTCCCTTGATCTTGATAACCGGGCTAAGGTCAGATATAAGTTGGATAACTCTATTTAGTGAGTTCATTTAGGAGATATCTAGGGAGAGGGGGCGAAAGAATGCAACCATGGTCTCTTTAGGCATTTCTTCATTTTTTTGTTCTTTTTCTTATTTCAGATTTATGGTTTTTTTCGCTTATGAGATCGAGTGATTTTTCGGTAGCTTCACTTCACTATTTTATTGATGCTCAGTTGCTTCCATCTTCCTTTTCTCCTATTCGTTGGATTTGGTTGTTGTTTATAAAGGTCAACATCTTTGTGTTGCGGTTGAGTTTGGATAGGCTACCAACTAGAGTAAATCAGGATAGGCTCGGTTTCCTCTCTCTTATGCTCTATTTGTGTTTTGATGTTGGAAATGACTTCAATTTTGTTTTTTTTTCTTGGGGCTAATAATTTGAGTTTGCAAGTTACTAGATCGTGGGATTTGGTTGCACTTATTTTTGGTTCTTATGTTAATTGATTGGTTGGGTTTAAAGATCTATGCCTTCAATTAGGAATCAAGAAGTATCTAGAAGTGGTTTTCTATTTTTTGTGGTAGTTTATTTGGAGGCTAATGAATTCTTAGTTGTTTGCATCTTCACATCTGATGGTGGCAATTGGTTTTAATAACATTGTTTCTCGGTCATTCCGTTGGTGTAATGCTAGAGCTAGAAAATGTATAAATTGTGTTTTGTGGCTTTAAAACTCAAAATTGGCTCTTGATGTTGTTTGTGTAGCTTCTTACTAGCGTTTTTTCTCAAATAAAATCCGTCGTTTAAAAAAAACAAATTCTTTATAAAATTATAGTTACAATTTGGAAATAATGGATGACCAAACACCAAAACCCTTCGAAAAACAACCAACACCCGAAAAAACCCTAGAGCCAGGTCAAGATATGTTGGTTGGATGTGTTGGGTTCACAACAAAACTTACAACTACAAATTAGAAACCATTTTGGGACATTCTTGTGTTGTGTTCAGTCCCGTGTCTGCATGAATCGTTCTTAGTTAAGTTATAGTAGTACGAATTAATACTAATACTATAACAAATCCTATAAATATTTGGACTTGCTTGATACAAAGCAAATGAAACCATAAAGCTTATTGAGTGTTGATGCCATTGATCTCCTTAGTAATGGCAGGAATGTAGCTTGAACTCCTTGCAATTCCACCCTTTTCACATGGTCTCTCGGACTTAAAGATTTACCTCTAAGTCCAGTCTTCTTCAAATGATAAAACATGTGGGGCCCACTAAACTCTTTCATCTCCTCTAAGTTCCTAACCTAGATCCATCATTCCCTTTCATCTCCTCTAAGTTCCTCTCCATAACCAGAGCTTTCGCTAGAACCCTAAATCTACACCATCACTGCCATCATCTGGGATACATCAAACGCGGGAAGCACCTCCCTTTGCCGAACCTAAATCACTTAACCATCGTCACCTTGGCGAGTGTTTCGTTCCACTGTCGCTGGTGGAGCATTGTGTCCAAGAGCCACCCGCCGCCTGCTAAAACCCACTGAAAACCCATGGTCCACCATCTACTTCGTCTCTCTCTCTCTCTCTCTCTCTCTCTCTCTCTCTCTCTTCACTCCGCTCTCTACTCCGGATCCTCAAAGATCACTGGATTCCCCTGAAAGACCATTACCTCTCCTTCGTTTGCCCCTCTCCTTGATAATCTAGAACCGTAGCTGAGAACATCGCCTTCGTTCGATTTTCCCACCGACGTTTAGTTTCAGATCTATTATCGAACATTGATGTGTGGAGATCGAGATAAGTTTTACCAGAACCTCATTGTTTTTCTTTTCTCGATGGTGACAAAGTGTTTCAAGATTTCATCAAGTTCGGTTTCTGATGGAGATAATTTTTACCAGAACCATGTTTCTGATCAAGTTCGGTTCCTGATGGAGATAATTTCTAGATAAGATTCCATGTTTGATTTTGATTCAAGTTTGATTTTATAGTTTGTACCAAGATACAAACGCCCATTTTATGTTTAATTTTGAGATTTGATTACAAGGTTTGGTTTTATCTTTTTTTTTTTGTTTGCATCTGAGCTTTGAATTTGGTTTTGATATGTGGTTTTTGTTTAGTGTTAATTGTAGGCTTTGATTTTGTATACATTGATTCCTGATTTTGTTTGGTTTTGATTTTGTAAAGAGTGGTGGGTGTGGTAGTTGATCTGGTGCTTGATTTTGGTTTAATTTCTTTTGATTTTGTGTACATTGTGGTGGTTGTGGGAGATGAACCATGGGAAGGGGGGGGGGGGTGAGTAGGTGGACCCACTTATTTATAAATTACTTATAATTCATTTATTTTAATTAATCAATAAAAATAAGTAACAAAAAACTAAAAATGAAAATACAAAGGGTAATATAGTTTTTATATCTTTACAAGAGATGAAAAATGCAAAAATATGATTTTTAGGGACGAAAAATGCAAGAATATGATATGTTAGGGACGGTCGGAATGCAAAAAAAAAAGTTAGGGACTAATCACACAGTTTTGACCAAATAACAGGGACGATTTTAGTAATTTGTTCTTTAATTTTTAATGTTTTCAATTTGTTTTGATTTTCAGATTGTAGTCTAGAAGGGAAGACTTTAGATTGAATACATGGTAGAATATGAGGGCTTTAGTCTAGAAGGGCATAATTTTAGTTTGAAAGATGAATGATAAAACTTTTATATATGAAAGTTTTTAATTTTACTTATACTGATGACACAGCTATATAGTGTTTGTGAGGTGATGTTATATATCTTCTTTCTTTAGTTCGAGTTATATTCTCAAGTTAACATGTTTTGTGTAATTCTTCGATGTTGCTTTGTGTAACATATAACAACTTAAAGTCTTTAGTTATAGAAGTGTATGAATCAGTAAGTTTTTTTTTGTTGAGCACATAAACTTAATTTCTAAAAACAGTTAGATTGGTTATAATTGATTCATGCAATTCCTTGTTCTCAAGAACTAACTTCATGATGCCTTCTTGAAATCTCTTTTTTGGGTTTACTTGGATAAACTTGATCTAACTTATTGGAAACAATAGATAACTGAAAATAAAAAACAACAAACCATAATTAATAAATCCAAGTCTGTTAAAAGAAAACTCTTTTATAGGACATGTCTAAAATAATAATTATATATTATTTTTATTAAAATTCTTAAATTGTTTATATAACCATCACATTATGAATAATCTTGAAAAAGAAAAAAAATTCACTTTTGCTTTTGATATTTTGGTATTTGGTATTGTTATAATTAAGAAAAATATTGAAGTTAATATTTTAAAATAATAAGTATTGATATGGAAACGTAAATGTTTGTTAGTATGTTTATCTTTTGATTAATAATATTAGACAGGTTGGGAATTAAGAGTTATTAACGTTTAATTTTATTTTGTAAACTTTTTTGAGAAAAGAAAATATATGTAAAAATTAACTAACTATTTAATTTTACTACATATCATCATCTTGTAACTATTATATTTGTATTTAGTTTTTTATTGTTTATTCTTTTCTGACAATAATTTCTAAATATTTGAGAATGACCAAGTTTAACCATATGATTATGAAAAAATATTTTAGTAATTAAAGTGATATATTTTTTTTCAATAAAAGGTAAATACAATAATAAATTATTTTATTTATAACAACTAAAATGAATAATATATTAGTTACAACTGTCTCCTCAAATCTTTTGAAATATATATTTATATGATGTTGCATTGCATTACCCTACAAAACCAATGGATGTATTTTTTTCTTTTAATATAAAACAACCACTCTTTTGAAATATATATTTATATGATGTTGCATTGTATTACCCTACAAAACCAATGGATGTATTTTTTTTTCTTTTAATATAAAACAACCACGTATATTATAGATAATGTTTCTAAAATGAAACTAACAACAGAAAAAAAAGTATATCGATAAAAAGAACCGATAAATCAACAAGTGAGTATTACTAGATAGTATTTGACGTTCAACAAATCGATGCCTGAAAAAAGAAACTATAAACAAAAAGAAAAACAAAAAAACTATATATACCTATAAAAGGACCCATAGGAATAGATTACAAAAGATTGGAAACTATTACACCCCTGGATCTACTTACCTAGGTAGAAGTATTCGCTGAAAGAACTATCCGACACAAACCAACACGCTAAAAGGCTGAAACGAACTATCTGACACGAAAAAAAACTAATCACCGCATTGAACCATAAGG
Organism: Lactuca sativa; assembly: GCF_002870075.4. Classification (NCBI taxonomy): domain Eukaryota; kingdom Viridiplantae; phylum Streptophyta; class Magnoliopsida; order Asterales; family Asteraceae; genus Lactuca; species Lactuca sativa. The sequence continues at coordinate 180,786,620 of NC_056626.2, read as the reverse complement.
AACTATCTCGTGCCGCCACATCGTGCGGGTATGCTACTAAGAGCGTGTTTTTTTTTTTTTTTTTTTTTTTTTTTTTTTTTTTTTTGTGTGGAGGCTACTGAGTTCTTAGTTGTTTGCGTCTTAACAACTAATGGTGGCAATTCTCTTTGGCGTAATGCTAGAGCTAAAAAAATGTATAAATTGTGTTTTGTTGCTTTAAAACTCAAAATTGTCTCTTGACGTTTGTTTGTGTTTATGTAGCTTCTTACTAGCGTATTTTCTGAAATAAAATCTACCATTTAAAAAAAAAGAAACAAATTCTTTACAAAATAAACTTAACAAGGATTAATCAACACTCATAATACAATGACTTTCAATACAATAAAATTATAGTTACAATTTGAAAATAATGGACGACCAAACACCAAAACCCTTCGAAAAACAACCAACACCCGAAAAAACCCTAGAGCCAGGTCAAGATATGTTGGTTGGATGTGTTGGGTTCAAAACAAAACTTACAACTACAAATTAGAAACCCTTTTGGGACATTTTTGTGTTGTGTTCAGTCCCGTGCCTGCATGACTCGTGCCTAGTTAAGTTATAGGAGTACGAATTAATACTAATACTATAACAAATCCTATAAATATTTGGACTTGCTTGATACAAAGCAAATGAAACCCTAAAGCTTATTGAGTGTTGACGCCATTGATCTCCTTAGTAATGGCAGGAATGCAGCTTGAACTCCTTGCGATTCCACCCTTTTTCACATGGTCTCTCGGACTTAAAGATTTACCTCTAAGTCTAGTCTTCTTCAACAGGTCTCTCATGGCCTCAGCTTGACACAGAACCGGGTAAGCCCTATCGCGTTTATTGAAGCGAACACATGTATTCATATGACTACTCAAGGCCTCTTCTTTGTTCCCTCCATTTTTCTCCATCTCTTCCTTCACTGCTTCTGAACACAACCCACATATCCACTTACCATAATACCTGTTGTGCACCTTTTCCATGTACTCTGGCGTGCACTCTTCAATCATACCACAACATTCACACTTGGCATCCACCACCTCGGAGATTGTGGTCAAGGACTTGATATCAATGGCTTCTTTGCTCAACTCAAATGACATGTCTGACATAGTGCGTTTGAGTCCTTCAGATGCAAGTCTTGGTGGCTTGTTGAATGCATGTGGGTGATTGTAAGAGGTAACAATGGCGTCTCCATGAGGTGCCATGATAATTTACGACAAATTAACAACTGAGAAGTTGGTGAACTTAACGGGGATTGTATGTGCAGTGTTTTGATGATGAATGTTAGCTTAGTGTAGAAGGGAAGCAACGTCGGGGGAGTTATTTATAATGAGCAGAAAGTAGGGTGTTGTGAACCATGGCTATTCACATGTCGTTGTCAAATAAATGTTCGACATTATTAATCATGAATGTGAGGGATCTTTCGAGGGGTTTGATAAAGATGTCAACTTCTTAGTTAGTGTCGACATAATTAAAATGTTCAATTGTTTTTAGACATAATTAATATAATTAATATGTATGCTCTGGTTCGGTCAATGACTTAATACTACTAAAAAGGCCCGCAAGACTTTGCCCCACACACTACAAGATGTAAATTTTCAAAATAACACATATATGGGTCCTACTACTTAATTGATGTAAAAATCAATAATCTCAATATTCGTTAAAGTAATAAATTGCATATATAGCTTAATTTTGGAGGCCGATCGGTAAATATGATTATAATGTTATTTGTTTGAATTTGATTTTATATCCCTTAGAGCCTTGCTTTCCTAGTGCATTAATTAATATTAATTTCATTAAATATATACGTATCAACATTTGATATTTTAGAAAGATAGTTAAGAATAAAATGTAGGAGAATATTTAATTTCTCTTAATGTGCGTTTATGCCGTGGAAATATTGCTATTATTTCACAATATAAAATTAAATAGCATAATCTTTTAAAAAAATAAAATACTAACTAGAATTCGAGTTGATGCAAGAACGGTTATGAGGGTCCATCAAACTGCGGAGGGAGTTCACATGTTGATATACTGCAACCATATAAAACCTAACCACCATTTTACACCACCAGCCTCACCAGACATCTAAAGAACCTTCTGTAACTTTCGTTTCACGTGGAAATTGCATCTCTGTGAGTCACAGAGATCATGAAATCAAGAGCTAAAAAAGGTTTGAAACCAAAAAGCTTTCGTGCATGCGGCGAGTTAGGGTTTATTAATGCAAGAAACTGTGTGGTCCATAAAACCGATCGAGGTACTCGTGACTCCATATCTTCGCTTCTAAGTATCTGTGGACTGTAGTCACTTCAAGTCTAGTTTGCTTTTGATTCTTTCAATCTGGGTTCACGAAGAAGGCGTCTCAGCCTCATGTAGATAAATTAAACCTATCCATGCATATTCATATACGTCGATCTTCAGTATAATTAATTTGATTTGAGGTTAATTTGAATTCCAAACCAATCATTTTCTGATTTTCCAAAACAACTGGTCGGCAGGATTTTGATTAATAGTCATATTTAATGCTTCAAATGTAAATACAGTTAACAGTGAGCATCAAGGCATTAGGCATGTACATGGCTTTGAATCCCAAACCAGACCTAGCGTGATCACCACTTGGAAATGGTTTTATTACGACCACCTTGCTTAAAAATCATTTCATTATTAAACCTTTTCAACACAATTACAATAAGTCCACAACTAAATTCCATTAATACTCCATAATTTCAATAATCAGTTAATCACCACAGCTACCATTTCTCATTTAAAGGCTAACTACAAGAATATGGAGCTATTGCAACCACACATATCCCGACGACACTTGTCGTCGCTACAGGTCTTACTATGTCGACGGCTTGTCATCGCCATTTCTTTTTCCAACTTTGACCCAATTTCTTTGACCAGGATATCTGTGCCGACGAAGTGTCATCGCTACAAGTCTGACAGGAATGAACAATTTATTCGTGGTATTCTGAAAATCTATGCCGACGACAAGTCGCCGGTATAGGTGTCGAGAAATCTATTTTCATTTATTTTTATTCCATGGTGCAGACTATCAAAACGACGTAGTTTTTTGGAAGCTATCTCGACGACATGTCGTCGGCATGCCACGTGGTGATCCGCGTGAAATATCTATCCCGACGACTTGTCGTCGGAACAACTTTTAAATTTTTTTTTCAGCAAAAAGTGGAACGACATCGTTTATATAGACCCTATACCGACAACATGTTGTTGGCATAGGAGTTTACCCTAACAGACCATAGTCGATTGTTCATTTGCACAATGACAACCAAAATCATTTTCTCTCCCGACGAAAATCACAAACGTCCCTTAATAATCAGTGACCAACAGCATGTAATCTCTTCTTCTAGTTTTTTACTCCGATTTCTTTCTTTATTGTTGTTTGGTCAAGGTTTTTACCATGAATTTGGGGTTTTTTTTTGGTGTTTATAGTCGTTCACCACCATTGCGCTTCACCACCGTCCATCCTCCACCACCTTCAGCCTTCCCCACCGGTGACTCCACCCTCCTTTTAGCTTCTCTCCTTCACCACCACAGCAAGTAAGAATTTGGTGGGTTCTTCGGTTTTTTTTTTTTTTTTTTTTTTTCTAATTTTGTGTATTTCCGGTGACTACCAGCCACCACCGAAGGACTACCATCAAATTCTACAGTTGGAATCCGACTATCACAAAAAAAAGAACGAAACACGTTAGTTTTTTTTTTTTTTTTTTTTTTTTTTTTTTTTTTTTTTTTGAAATTGAAATTATATATGTATAAGTTTATATAAAATTGAAATTGATCATTTTATGATTATAGGATTGTGTTGTTTGTTTGGTATATGTATGATTGTGTTGTTTGTTTGGTATATGTATGTCATTTGTTTGTTTAGGTTTATATGAAATTGAAGTTGTATGTATAAAATGTTAATTTACTTGCTTAATGTTATATGAAATTGAAATTGCGTTTAAAATATTATTTGAATTCAAATTTCTTTAGGTACATATGAAATTGAAATTGTATGTATACAATGTTAATTTACTTGTTTAGGTTTATATGAAATCGAAATTCAGCATGATTATGAAATATGTATGATTGTGCTCTTTTTTTAGGTTCATATGAAATTTTATGTATAAAATGTAAAATATGTATGCTTGTGTTACTTGTTTAGTTTATTAGCTTGAGTGCATGAAGTGATAAAGTGTTTAATTTTTAAGTTAAAATGTTTGTCTTTAAATTCATGATAAGTGCTTTAGTGATAAGTTAAAGTTTTTGTATTTAGTTATGTATGATAAGTTATTAATTAACTTGATGATCGATTAGATCTATGGAACAGGTAAGCGATGAATATAAAAACAGTAAATAACCCAAGAATGAATCAAGATGTGTCGAATGATTAGATTACTCAATCCTCAGCAGAGCTCGACTAAGAACTTCCGCTGTAGAGGATACAGGGTTACAAAAACAAGAACGATAACTTTGTTGAACAAATAAACCTCTAAACGTTACTGATCGTCCTCTCATTCTAAGATGCATGCAAGCACCTATATATACAAAACCCTACTAAACTCACAGATGGACAGGCCCATACCGGAGAGACATATTAGACTAACTAACGAGCCCAATAGACGCAACACAAAATACGACCCAACAATCTCCCCCTTTGCGTCAAATTGGAGCGAGATTACTTCTTCTTCTTGCTTGGGCCAGTAGCGGGAGCCTTCTTTACGGTATCAAACAGACGTGTGATAAGAGCAAGGATAGTCTGTCTGAACCGAATGTACCATTGAATCATATCATCAAAGTACTTGATATCATCCGCTGTGTTCTGCTTGCATCGAGGGATGATCCCTAAAACATGTTCCAAACATGCAGTGGTGTAGAGATGTTTGTCTGCCAAGGCGAAAAGGCATTTATGTCCTTCGTTCCTGGTAAACATGACGGAGTTTCTCTTTGGGTCAATCTTCCCCATCTGCATCATGTTGAGATCACTGGCAGAGCCAACAGGAGATATGGTAGGCTTCTTCTTAAATACGCTCGCAATCTCCTGATCCATCAAAGCAACTTCCATGATATATCATACAAGCATCCTCTTAAAATGGTCGATGATCGGACCATATTCAGCTTCGTTTGTCAGAAGGATGTTGTGCAAGATAATCCAATCATGGGGATTAAGGTTGGGAAGATCTGCAAGTGAGATGGCATGTTTGGCTTTGGCAGATCCCCGAAGTACCTTGAACCGAACGTTGGTGAAGTTTCCTTCCCTGTACGGCTTCAGGACCTGAACATTGACAATTTTCTGAGCACTCCAAGTCTGGTATTGGGGTTGAGCGGCCTTCAGATAAAATTCGATTAAGTCCCGATCAACCTGTGGATGAGGATGAGGGAACTCTGCAATGTTGTCAAAGGCATGAAAAACAAACGCCTTTCGGGTTAGTGACATGTCGAACTGTGATTCGACAGTGTTAGAACGATCTAAAGAGATCACAGGTTCTAGCCACAAGATACTTGGTGTGTCCATGACTTCTTTAATCAGCCTCTCAAGAGTCCACGGAGGAAAAAGAGTTTTCCTGCTCTCAAGAAGGTCGTGGGCTTCTTTATGCCTTCTTTCGGCTTCTTCAGCCTCTCTAGCCACACGAGCA